>NW_027671543.1:0-5539 GCF_964165515.1 Mesoplodon bidens
GGTCTTTTACCTCCTTAGGCAGATTTATTCTTCTGTATTTTATTCTTTTTTACGCGATTGTAAATGGGATTGTTTCCTTAATTTCTCTTTCTGATAGTTCACTGTTAGTGTATAGAAATACAGTAGATTTCTAGATATAAATTCTGTATCCTGCAAATTTACCAAGTTCATTTTTGAGCTCTAATAATTTTTGGATGGTGTCTTTCAGATTTTCTATGGATCATGCCATCTGCAAACAGTGACAGTTTTACTTTTTCCTTTCCATTTTGGAGTCCTTTTATTTATTGACTTTTCTTGTCTGATTGCTGTGGCTAGGACTTCCAAAAGTACCTTCAATAAAAGTGGTGAGAGTGGGCATCCTTGTCTTGTTCCTGATCTTAGGGGAAATGCTTTCAGCTTTTCACCATTGAGTATGTTAGCTATGAGCTTGTCGTATATGGCCTTTATTATGTTGAGGTATGTGTTCCCTCTATGCCCACTTTCTGGAGAGTTTTTACCATGAATGGATATTGAATTTTTTTCAAAAGCTTTTTTTTCATCTATTGAGATAATCATATGGTTTTTAGTCTTCAATTTGTTACTGTGATGATAAGAGACCTAAGAGAGCTACAGAGGCTAAGTGACCTATCCTTCCCTGAATGGGTAGGTATCCTTGTTCTGCCTTCTAATTGAGTTAGTATCTGAGTAAAGAACTGCCAGGTGTCATTTAGTTCACAATACACTGTTGTGGCAATATAGAAATGAATTTGTCTAAATCATTTGGCTTTTCTAAATTATAGTAAATGAATATACTGAATGAATACTTCAACTTAAGGAAATGCTCTTAAAGATATATTAATGTAGGCACTTCAGCGGAGAATTGAAAACAAAACAAATAATTCAGGTAAAATTAAAGTACACTCAGTTGTATCCAGTTTCCTCTTGTAAATCTCTCTTTTTCATTTGAGTGGACAGTCACTGGAGAATATCTGACTTGGGGCTAAGGAAATCTAAGCCTTCTTGGCCACACTGTATTCTCTTATGTCGTTTAATAAAGACACCAGTTGGGTTGCTGAAAAAATAGTGGGAAAAATCAATGCCTCACATCCAAAGGGCAGCTCTTGAAAATATGTGGATTGTTGTAGTCATTTTGCTCTTCTGGCCTCAGAAGTTCTAATCTTAACCTTAGCCCCTCATGCAGAGAGACTTTTTAAACCAATTTGCACATTACTCATTATGTGACTGTTGAATAAGAGAAACCCAGCTCTTTTCCTGTGCTTTCAAGCAGTTATCTTCTTCAAAACTTTGTTTGGATTGTTATACCTTAATCTTGCCTGGCAAGGGACTTATGGGAAGGTTGTTATTGTTTGAAAGTTTGGTGCCAGTATCTGCAAAGAAAGAAGAAAGTAAAGAAGGAAAGGTGTGTTTATCAAACATCCCAATAGTGAAAGTGTGTGAAAGCAACTTTTGAAAAAGTGAATCTGTCAGAGTTCAGCCATATTATTACATTTTATTTTATTCATTGAACATAAATAATTATCAGTGAATCCTTTCTAGATTTTCTAGTTTCCCAAAGTTCCCTGTATTCACATTCTAAGGTGAAAAATGGTATTTTAAGTCACTGCTCTCCACCTTATATTATTTATAATCACTCCTCATGACCTCTTCCTTCAAAGAAACGTGATCCTGAGAAGTGTCCTTTGTTTGTCTTTGTGGAATAAGTGATGGGGATGCATCCTGGAGACCTGTGAGATGTTTAAATTGTGGCCTAATGAAACTAGGATGGAGAGTTCTGGAAAGATCTGGAAAGATGGCTGGTAGAGTGTGGCCAGATGTGGGAGAAGAGACACGTACCGAGAGAGGGAGAGGAAATTTTCAGAGGGAGACAATTAAACAAATAATTCAATAAGTTTTGTTGTGTGGTGTGGGATGCAAGCCTTTCTCTCCCCGTTTCCTTCACAATCTCTTTGTTAAAGACTGTGTTTTTCATTAGTTTTACTAAGATAGGATTTGCCGTTTTGTTTGGATACTGAGAATGGACCCATGGAAACAGTTACATTTGGGTTATCTCTGACTATCTTTAATGAAGAACATAAATATTGGCCACACTATCTATGCACATGCTATCACCATGCCTTTTTTGTTCTCTGTTCATATATCTAAGTCCTCTTCTTTGAGGTCAATCTCAAATCTCATCTGAAATGTACATTTATTGATAGATTCAAGCCATAATGAACTGTCCCTTCTTTGTGCTCCTTAGGCTCTGATTATTTATAAAAACTCATTTTTGAACTTAGACACTGTCCAATATGATATATTAGTTATTTCATCAGCATATGTTATATCCTCAACACAGTTATAAGCTTTTGTGGGGCTGGGATCATACATTCTGTAATTTTTCTCAGTACTTACACTTACTTTGATAGAAAGCGCATTCATTCATCTAAACATCATTTATTGAGTGTTAATTAAATGTCTCAACTCAGTCAATATTGTTTGAGTGAATGCATGCATGAATGAGGGAGTATGCAATAGGTAGCCTAATGTACCGCCCGATGTGAAAAAACCAAAAGCATAAACACAAAAGCAAGCCGAAAAGTGGCCCAGGACTTTCTGTAAAATATCCTGCTTTTGTTGGATGAGGCCATGAAAATCAAGATGCTCCTGAAAGGTCTTAAGAGCTGACCAAGAATAGTAAACAATTGAAATTCTCTCAGGCTTATTCAACCCTATCACTGGACACATTTATACCTCTCAGGAATGTTATTAAAAGAAGAGATTAATAAAGCTTTTATAGATGAGTTGATAAATCTCTAAACATTTAAATCTTCATTTCCTCCTAGGTTTCTCTAGTTTGGGTTTCCAAAAGATTTCAAGAAACCACAGGATAATTAAAAAATTAGACATTATCTTTCTTACCTTCATGTTTTTTGATGGTAAACACATTTTATTTTCTCCATAGTGCTGCCCAATTTCCACCAGTACAGTTCTTAAGTGAATTTTGCTCTGGATGGTGGGATATATAAGATGTAAATGAATTGTTTGTATATGTTTTAGAATTCTTCTAAAGGGCCTGGCCATGGAAATGCATTGAATCTTACTTAAATAAGTAAAGGAACTTCCTCAGAATTATTATTTTATTCTGGTTAGGATACTCTCTGCCCTGGTTTGTTAAAATTTCCCTCTAGAGTGGTTTTAATTTTGTTTCTGATAGGGTCCTAGGATTTATTGCCACACCCATCCTGCATCTGGTTTTCTTTGAATTCCTCTCCTTGCAGTTTCTGATTCATACAGGGCCTTACAGGTTAGTGACAACCTGGCCATCACAACTCTGGGAAGGACAGGCCTACTTTTCAGAGGTGCTGATGTTTTCTGTACCTGAAGGTTTTCAAGAGATATCAATCTTCCTCACCACCTCCCTTGGCCCTCTTAATGGACTAAGCAGTTCCTCATGAAAGTTCTGTAGGATATCTGTACTAACTTCTCCATATTGTTCCATCCTGAGTCTAAATTCCTGGCCTCAAGGTAATGTTAGATTTCTAGCTCCAGCCCCTATGTACATAAGGCCTCTACTAAGGAACAGAACGCATACACATCAGTCTGCTCTTATTTCTCTGGATTTAATTTCTCTGTTACTTTCTGAAACATGCAGGTGCTCCTTTCTTTCTTTTAATCTCAGCTATGTGCTTTTAACATTTTGAAAACTGACCCAGAATTTACATGTGTCTCCAGTAAGAGTACATTAAATTGAGCTTAGTCTGCTCTTCTACTGGCATATTTGAGATCCAAATAATTTGCTACTTAACTGGATTCAGTTACCTGTATATTTCAGGCACCTAAAACTCACCATGTTCCAAATTTCCCCCTTTATAGTTAGTAATTTTCTTGGGAATCTGGATAACATTAGATGGAATAAAGTTAGTGAGTGGCCCAGGATTGCCTGAAATTTTGTTTGTCAGAGTGGCCAGGGAAAGTTAAGCAAAGAAGCAAACCAAATGAAAAACAGAATCACATTATTATGGCTGAGACAAGATTCCATGCAGAACTCTCTGTAGAGCTGGGTTGGGTCATAACTTATGCCAGAGCTCTAGGTGGGGTTGACACCATCTCATGCCAAGCTCTCAGTTCTGGGCTAATGTCATCTCTGGTCCACTCTATGGAGTGGAAACTTTGGAGGAATGGCCAATGTGTTCCACAGTGTAGGAAGAGGGAAATTGTGAACGTTACTTTCTAAATTGTGGAGGAACTAACCACTGTAAATGTGCCTTGAACTATGGTGTTTAATTTGACCAGTCAGATCAATGACTTTCCCCTTGAATGAAATGCTGCTACGTATATGAGCAGAAAAACAAAACTGGTATAAGGAATAGATAGCTAGTGGGAAGCAGCCGCATAGCCCAGGAAGATCAGCTCTGTGCTTTGTGACCACCTAGAGGGGTGACATAGGGCGGGTGGGAGGGAGGGAGTTGCAAGAGGGAAGAGATATGGGGACATATGTATATGTATAACTGATTTACTTTGTTAGAAAGTGGAAACTAACACACCATTGTAAAGCAATTATACTCCAATGAAGATGTTTAAAAAAAAACTAGTGTAAGGAGCTGGAGAGACTGGGAGTCTTATTTTCCCAGCAATTAACTTTTCCTCGACCATGACCTTCCTTTTGAGTCTCCTAGACCTTGGGGATGATAGCAACCCCTTGGGTTGGGGGATGGCAACCCCATCTTCACTAGAACCTCTATAGTTAACTTTGATTTTTCCCACACCGTCTATCCATCCCATGTATGCAGTCAGACATTTGATCTTGGACTTTTACTGACAAAATATCCTTGAATATAACCATTTCTTTTCACTGCCACTGCTACTGCTTTTGTCACTGCCTTAACTAGAGCTTTAACTTTAAGTTCTTTATATAAATATCTAAATATCTATATATAAATAAAATATACAAATAAATAAAATGTAATATTAATTTTGATGATTTAAAAGTCTTTTCTTGATAAAGACTTTTCCTGATAAATATACACAATATCTTATATAAATATTTGTGTATTATCTGTTCTTTTCTTAGAATTTTAGTCATATGATTCTATCTCTTGGTATGTCTAGAACTTTTTGATTGAATGCTGACTATTTTATTTGGCTTTTAAAATTTTTCTCAGTGGAAATGTTGTTTTGCTTCAAAATATTTTACTCTACCTGGAAGTAGCAAATCTTCAAATTACAATTTGTTAAATGCTTTGAAATATCAATACTATAGGTGTCACAAAATCTAGAAAAATGACATTTGAAAATTAACTACTGCCAGATGTGTCTCTATAAAACTTTTTCCCCACTCTTGTAGCTATATATTCTTTAACTGCCTCCTGTTTTAGAAATAAAATTGTAAGAAATAAACTTTGTAGTTTATAGACATAGATTTCTTTTCACATGGTTGATTAGAGTTTGCTTTTAGTTATTAATAGTTTAGAAAAGTTTATTTCAGCATCACAATTTATTATTGATAATGTCGCATTAATGTTCATTGTTAACTTTGAGAAAACCTCTATGGATTACTTCC
>NW_027671542.1:0-3949 GCF_964165515.1 Mesoplodon bidens
GATATTTAAGGTGTACCCAAGTTGAGGTTCTTGTAAGCAGTGCAGCCCTTAGTTTGGGGGTGGCTCTGTCTTTCTGATTTTCATTTTTCCCAAGGTATATTGCCTAGACTGGAAGTGCACTTGGCTCTGTAGCTCTGTTGTTTACTTGTTTTAGGGAACACAATGCACTCCTCCAGTGAGGCTGTTGGCAATTTACATCCCGCCCATCAGCATAACAAGGCTCCCTGTTCTCCAGGGCCTGTCTTGCCTTTCTGGTTTATACACATTTTGTGGATGTCCCTTTTGACCGGTGGGAAGAGATACTTCTTTGTAGTGCAGATTTGCATTCCCCGCTTGCTTGCTTGGCCAAAAAGGGCCTATGTGTTTTCTCCTGAATATATTCAGGAGAAAATGTATACGCCCTTTTTGGCCCAGTGGGTCATTGTCCAAGTTGTGCCCCTCTTCCTGTGCTTTAAAGGCGATTCCAACGTACCTCTTGAAATCTGTTTCCTGCTATTCTGCCTCGCTTTCAAGTCCGCCTCGTTGCCTTCCCTCAACAGATTTTTGGACGATAGTTGTCCTTTATTACTCTGCCAGTTTGTGAATTGCTGTGCCCATGAGCTCCATTTTTCAACTCGTTTGATGTGAGATGTACGCAAGTCCAAAATTTTGGGGCAGGACCTATACTGGTTTCCTGTGGGAGGCTGAGACTTTGGTTAATTCCTCTTCCTGCCGGGAAATTAGAGTGGCATGTGCCCTTCCAAATGCCTAACAGCTACTCTCTCATTGGTTCTCCCTCTTCCCTTCCATCCTCTGCAAAATTGGCAACCTGTGTGAACCAGGAGGTTAAACGGGCTGTCTCTCCAATTTGGGAGATTGATAGTAAATCAGTTGAAAATTCTAACCGGAGCACCTGGAGAGGGACTATTCGTTGAGTTTTAGAAACTTTTGTATTCACAATGTGTCCATTCCTTAGGTTTCTCGTACATGTTATAGCTGTAGTAATATTCCCTTCAACATGGACAGTTGGGATCCATGGAATGGGGGCCATGCATTTTTGCTTTTAAGGGTCTGCATTTGCTCACCCAATCTCACCAATCCTCTCAGTCCCAAGGGTCAAGATTTATGCCACATCTAGCTGTCATTGTAGATAGGGTCATTCCAGGTTTCATCAGAGACCCTGAAGGAATTGTAAAGAAATTCCCTGTTTATTGGTTTTGTTTATGAAATTCCTTTTTATAGTGGGTTTCAGCTGATTCTCGCTGCCATGTTTATGCAAGTCTAGACACTCTTGATTCCCTAATGTAGACATATCAATACATAGGTTTTAAGATTCGTACTAGTCAGATCTATTCCTCTGTGGGAAATATGGGGTTTTGTGTCCCTTTCACTGAGGAAGGTGTTGGTCTTCTCTATTCCAAAGTTGGTTATAGAAATGGTACCTGTGCTTATGTCAAACTCTGGTTGTATGCATCACCCCACCTCTCCTTCCCCCTTAAGCAGGCATAAGTGTGTTTTCTAAATGTGAGACTCTATTATCTTTCCTAACTCAGTTCATGTGTAGCCATGTTTACAGGAACTTCATAAGTGATATCTTATGATAAGTTTCTTTTTCTGTGTGACTTATTTCACTTAGAATCATCGTACCTGTATCCACTCACTTTGCTGCTCCATGTCTTATGACATTGATTTCATGGCTGAGGGATATTTCATCGTACATAAATACCACAGTATTTTGAACCATTTTATATTTCCTCGGATATTTATGGTGTACGCAAGTTGAGGTTCTTGTAAGCAGTGCAGTCCTAAATTTGGGGGTGGCTCTGTCGTATGGATTTTCAGTTTTCCCAAGGTATAATCCCTAGACTGGAAGTGCCCTTGGCTCTGTAGCTCTGTTGTTTACTTGTTTTAGGGAATAAAATGCACTCCTCCACTGAGGCAGTTGGCAATTTACATCCCGCCCATCAGCATAACAATGCTCCCTGTTCTCCACGGCCTGTCTTGCCTTTCTGGCTTTTTCACATTTTGTGGATGTCCCTTTTGACCGGTGGGAAGTGATACTTCTTTGTAGTGCAGATTTGCATTGCCCGCTTGCTTGCTTGGCCAAAAAGGTCGTATGCGTTTTCTCCTGAATATATTCAGGAGAAACCACATACGCACTTTTTGGCCAAGTGCGTCATTGTCGAAGTTTTGCCCCTCTTCCTTTGCTTTAAAGGCTCTTCCAACGTACCTCTTGAAATCTGTTTCCTGCTATTCTGCTTCGCTTTCAAATCTGCCCCGTTGGCTTCCCTCAATAGATTTTTGGACGATAGTTGTCTTTATTACTCTGCCAGTTTGTGAATTGCTGTGCCCCTGAGCTCCATTTTTCAACTCGTTTTTTGTGAAGTGTAAGCAAGTCCAAAATTTTGGTTCAGGAACTTTACTGATTACCTGTGGGTGGCTGCGACTCTGATTAATTCTTCTTCCTGCCGGGAAATTAGAGTGACATGTGCCCGTCCAAATGCCTAACAGCTACTCTCTCATTTGTTCTCCCTCTTCCCTTCCATCCTCTGCAAAATTGGCCACCTGTGCGAACCAAGAGCTTAAAGGGGCTCTCTCTCCAATTAGGGAGATTGATAGTAAAGCAGTTGGAAAGTCAAACTGGAGCACGAGGAGAGGGACTATTCGTTGAGTTTTAGAAACCTTTTGTAATCACAGTGTGTCCATTCTCTAGGTTTCCCATATATGTTATAGCTGTAGTAATATTCCCTACAACCTGGAGAGTTGGGACCCATGGAATGGGGGCCATGCATTTTTGCTTTAAAGGGTCTGCATTTGCTCACCCAATCTCACCAATCCTCTCAGTCCCAAGTGTCCAGCCTTATGCCACATCCAGCTGTCATTGTAGATAGGGTCATTCCAGGGTTCATCAGAGACCCTGAAGGAATTGTAAAGAATTTCGCTGTTTTTTGGTTTTGTTTTTGAAATTCCTTTTTATAGTGGGTTTGAGCTGATTCTCGCTGCCATGTTTATGCCAGTCTAGACACACTTCATTCCCTTACAGAGACATATCTATACATAGGTTTTAAGATTCTTACTAGTCAGATCTATTCCTGTGCGGGAAATACGGGGTTTTGAGTCCCTTTCACTGAAGAAGGTGTAGGTCTTGTCTATTCCACAGTTGGTTTTAGAAATGGTACCTGTACATATATCAAACTCTGGTTTTATGCATCACCCCACCTCTCCTTTCCCCTTAAGCAGGCATAAGAGTGTTTTCTAAATGTGAGACTCTGTTCTCTTTCCTAACTCAGTTCATGTGTAGCCATGTTTACAGGATCTTCATAAGTGATATCTTATGATAAGTTTCTTTTTCTGTGTGACTTATTTCATTTAGAATCATCGTACCTGAATCCACTCACTTTGCTGCTCGTGGTCTTATGACATTGATTTCATGGCTGGGGGATATTCCATCGTACATAAATACCACAGTTTTTTGAACCATTTTTATATTTCCTGGGATATTTAAGGTGTACCCACGTTGAGGTTCTTGTAAGCCGTGCAGCCCTAAATTTGGGTGTGCCTCTTTCTTATTGATTTTCAGTTATCCCAAGGTATATTCCCTAGACTGGAAGTGCCCTTGGCTCTGTAGCTCTGTTGTTTTCTTGTTTTAGGGAACACAGTGCACTCCTCCAGTGAGGCAGTTTTCAATTTACATCCAGCCCATCACCATAACAAGGCTCCCTCTACTCCGGGGCCTGTCTTGCCTTTCTGGTTTTTACACATTTGTGGATGTCCCTTTTGACCGGTGGGAAGTGATACTTCTTTGTAGTGCAGATTTGCATTGCCCGCTTGCTTGCTTGGCCAAAAAGGTCGTATGCGTTTTTTCCTGAATATATTAAGGAAAAACCACATACGCACTATTTGGCCAAGTGCGTCATTGTCGAAGTTGTGCCCCTCTTCCTGTGCTTTAAAGGATCTTCCAACGTACCTG
>NW_027671541.1:0-140000 GCF_964165515.1 Mesoplodon bidens
GTGATTCCCCGAGGGCTGAGGATTAGCTGACCTGGGCAGCCTGACCCTGCCGGCAAGCCCTCCCCAGGTGTGCCTGGGTTGAGGTCAATATAAACAGCACTCCAGGCAGCAATAGCCCCTGCAGCTTTGCCTGACTGCATATTCTCTGCCCCGTCAGCAGTCTCGGGGCTGTGCTGGTGGGAGGGTGTGAGGGTCCATGGCTATGTGGGGGGCCCGGTGTGAGTGGGGCTCTGCTGGACTTTCGGCAGGAGTTGCCAGGCTGCCACCTGTAAAGAAGAGGATGTGTCACCCATAACTTCCACTGGAATATCTCTCCGGGCTGAGGTGAGGAAGGAAAAAAAGGAGTGGGGGCCGGGACAGGAGGGGTATCTCAGGCAGGGCAATGGAAAGCTTCCAGAAGAGTGCCCGTGGCCAGGAACATCCTGGCTGACCTGCAGGCACCAAGTTGGCCTGCGTGCTGTCGCTGGTGTGGTTCCACGGCCCTTCCTCTAGGCTTTCAAGCCCTTGTACATATTCAGGTGTTTCACCTGGGAAGGGTGGGAAGAGTTCAGCAGCAGCTGGCCTGGGGCTCAGCTCACGTTTACTCACAGAGGCCTCGGCACGGTCCCCCAGCTTTGCAATAAGGACGCTCCTTGCGTGGGCGGGCGGGGCTGCTGGCTGTATGGGAGATGATTCCCCACCTCTGACCAATTTCAGAATTGTTTACCACTGGAGCAAGTGCCTTGGTAGTGTTTTCCTCTGTATAAATGTTAGGTTCAGTTTTTTTTTTCTTTTTTGGTTCAAGTTAGATTTTATTCCTCTTTTATGTATTTATGGATATAAGCATGGAAATAATTCATTCTTATAAATACATCAGTGTGAATGGAAGAACTTTTTTTCTGTTTTATTTTTACATTTTATTTTTAAAAATTTTGAAATTTAATTTAATTTATTTTTTTATACAGTAGGTTATTATTAGTTATCTATTTTATGCATTTACATGTATACAGGTCAATCCCAATCTCCCAACTCATCCCACCACCACCACCCCATGGCTTCCCCCACTTTGTGTCCATGTCCATGCGTTTGTTCTCTACCTCTGGGTCTCTATTTCTGCCCTGCAAACCAGTTCATCTGTACCATTTTTCTAGGTTCCAAATATAGGCATTAATATACAATATTTGTTTTTCTCTTTCTGACTTACTTCACTCTGTATGACAGTCTCTAGATCCATCAACTTCTCTACAAATGACTCAGTTTCATTCCTTTTTTTGGCTGAGTAATATTCCATTTTATATATGTACCACATCTTTATCCATTCGTCTGTCTGTGGGCATTTAGGTTGCTTCCATTACCTGGCTATTGTAAATAGTGCTGCAATGAACATTGTGGTGAATGTGTCTTTGTGATTTATGGTTTTCTCTGGGTATATGCCCAGAAGTGGGATTGCTGGATCCTATGGTAATTCTCTTTTTAGTTTTTGAAAGGAACCTCCATACTGTTCTCCATAGTGACTGTATCAATTTACATTCCCACCAATAGCGGAAGAGGGTTCCTTTTGTCCACACCCTCCCCAGAATTTGTTGTTTGTATATTATCTGATGATGCCGATTCTCACAGGTGTGAGGTCTTACCTCATTGTAGTTTTGATTTGCATTTCTCTAATAATTAGTGATGTTGAGCAGCTTTTCATGAGCGTCTTGGCCATCTCTGTGTCTTCTTTGAAGAAACGTCTCTTTAGATCTTCTGCCCATTTTTGTATTGGGTTGTTTGTTTTATTAATATTAAGCTGCATGAGCTGTTTATATATATTGGAGATTAAACCTTTGTCCATTGATTCGTTTGTGAACGTTTTCGCCCATTCTGAGGGTTGCGTTTTTCCATTCCCGTTATTTTAACAAATAAAGAAAGCAAGCAAAAGAAGCAGAACACTAATGTGCGTGAAATATGCCTCTTGAAACTGTCGTTTTGAAATATGGACGTCTTTTGAATTTTTTGGTCGATATATGACCCCAGGATATGTTTTCAGGGCAGGTGTCACTTACAGGCCTGTAATGATTTGGAATATCCACTGACCATTAGCGCTGGGATTAAAGCTGCTGTTGTGTGAAACGGCCACAAGGTGGCAGCAGTTCTCCCTTACCAAATCTGGTTACTAGGGCAGCAGAGCCTCAATGGAAGTCGTGTACTAGATTTGAATGTAGAACGGAATGTGCCAGGAGAAAGCCCCTCAAGTTTGTCTCACTACTTCTTGTTCGTGTTTTTAATTTAATTTTTTATTTTTTATTACAGCAAGTTTGAGTACAACGTTTAGCTTGTTGTAGGTGTGCAAGAGGTGGTTCTTTTACACATATACATATGTCTGTTCTTCCTGGGATCCTTTTCCCATGTACGTTATGACAGAATGTTGAGTAGTCTTCTCTTGGTACTCCGTAGGTCTTTGGCGATTATATACGTCCACTGTGTTTGTATATGTCTGTTAACCCCAATATCGTAATGAATTCAATCCTCACACCTTTCCTTTGGTGAACCATAAGTTTGTTTAATGAATCTGTGATTGCCCTTCTCCGTGGAAATATCTGCCCTGGTATCAATTTATAGGTAACACCTATAAGTGATATGATATGATATGTGTCTTTCACTTTCTGACTTACTCCAAGTCACCTGATTACCTCGAGACTCATCTATGGTGCTGCAAATGGCATTGTGTCCTTTTTTTCCTTGGCGAATATTCTGTCTTAGCGAGGTCCATTTTCTGCAATGTGATTCCCCGAGGGCTGAGGATTAGCTGACCTGGGCAGCCTGACCCTGCCGGCAAGCCCTCCCCAGGTGTGCCTGGGTTGAGGTCAATATAAACAGCACTCCAGGCAGCAATAGCCCCTGCAGCTGTGCCTGACTCCATATTCTCTGCCCCGTTAGCAGTCTCGGGGCTGTGCTGGTGGGAGGGTGTGAGGGTCCACGGCTTTGTGGGGGGCCCGGTGTGAGTGGGGCTCTGCTGGACTTTCGGCAGGAGTTGCCAGGCTGCCACCTGTAAAGAAGAGGATGTGTCACCCATAACTTCCACTGGAATATCTCTCCGGGCTGAGGTGAGGAAGGAAAAAAAGGAGTGGGGGCCGGGACAGGAGGGGTATCTCAGGCAGGGCAATGGAAAGCTTCCAGAAGAGCGCCCGTGGCCAGGACCATCCTGGCTGACCTGCAGGCACCAAGTTGGCCTGCGTGCTGTCGCTGGTGTGGCTCCACGGCCCTTCCTCTAGGCTTTCAAGCCCTTGTACATATTCAGGTGTTTCACCTGGGAAGGGTGGGAAGAGTTCAGCAGCAGCTGGCCTGGGGCTCAGCTCACCTTTACTCACAGAGGCCTCGGCACGGTCCCCCAGCTTTGCAATAAGGACGCTCCTTGCGTGGGCGGGCGGGGCTGCTGGCTGTATGGGAGATGATTCCCCACCTCTGACCAATTTCAGAATTGTTTACCACTGGAGCAAGTGCCTTGGTAGTGTTTTCCTCTGTATAATCGTTAGGTTCAGTTTTTTTTCTTTTTTGGTTCAAGTTAGATTTTATTCCTCTTTTATGTATTTATGGATATAAGCATGGAAATAATTCATTCTTATAAATACATCAGTGTGAATGGAAGAAATTTTTTTCTGTTTTATTTTTACATTTTATTTTTAAAAATTTTGAAATTTAATTTAATTTATTTTTTTATACAGTAGGTTATTATTAGTTATCTATTTTATGCATATACATGTATACAGGTCAATCCCAATCTCCCAACTCATCCCACCACCACCACCCCATGGCTTCCCCCACTTTGTGTCCATGTCCATACGTTTGTTCTCTACCTCTGTGTCTCTCTTTCTGCCCTGCAAACCAGTTCATCTGTACCATTTTTCTAGGTTCCACATATAGGCATTAATATACAATATTTGTTTTTCTCTTTCTGACTTACTTCACTCTGTATGACAGTCTCTAGATCCATCAACTTCTCTACAAATGACTCAGTTTCATTCCTTTTTTTGGCTGAGTAATATTCCATTTTATATATGTACCACATCTTTATCCATTCGTCTGTCTGTGGGCATTTAGGTTGCTTCCATTACCTGGCTATTGTAAATAGTGCTGCAATGAACATTGTGGTGAATGTGTCTTTGTGATTTATGGTTTTCTCTGGGTATATGCCCAGAAGTGGGATTGCTGGATCCTATGGTAATTCTCTTATTAGTTTTTGAAAGGAACCTCCATACTGTTCTCCATAGTGACTGTATCAATTTACATTCCCACCAATAACGGAAGAGGGTTCCTTTTGTCCACACCCTCCCCAGAATTTGTTGTTTGTAGATTATCTGATGAGGCCGATTCTCACAGGTGTGAGGTCTTACCTCATTGTAGTTTTGATTTGCATTTCTCTAATAATTAGTGATGTTGAGCAGCTTTTCATGTGCGTCTTGGCCATCTCTGTGTCTTCTTTGAAGAAACGTCTCTTTAGATCTTCTGCCCATTTTTGTATTGGGTTGTTTGTTTTATTAATATTAAGCTGCATGAGCTGTTTATATATATTGGAGATTAAACTTTGTCCATTGATTCGTTTGTGAACGTTTTCGCCCATTCTGAGGGTTGCCTTTTTCCATTCCCGTTTTTTTAACAAAGAAAGAAAGAAAGCAAAAGAAGCAGAACACTAATGTGCGTGAAATATGCCTCTTGAAACTGTCGTTTTGAAATATGGACGTCTTTTGAATTTTTTGGTCGATATATGACCCCAGGATATGTTTTCAGGGCAGGTGTCATTTACAGGCCTGTAATGATTTGGAATATCCACTGACCATTAGCGCTGGGATTAAAGCTGCTGTTGTGTGAAACGGCCACAAGGTGGCAGCAGTTCTCCCTTACCAAATCTGGTTACTAGGGCAGCAGAGCCTCAATGGAAGTCGCGTTCTAGATTGGAATGTAGAACGGAATGTGCCAGGAGAAAGCCCCTCAAGTTTGTCTCACTACTTCTTGTTCGTGTTTTTAATTTAATTTTTTATTTTTTATTACAGCAAGTTTGAGTACAACGTTTAGCTTGTTGTAGGTGTGTAAGAGGTGGTTCTTTTACACATATACATATGTCTGTTCTTCCTGGGATCCTTTTCCCATGTACGTTATGACAGAATGTTGAGTAGTCTTCTCTTGGAACTCCGTAGGTCTTTGGCGATTATATACGTCTACTGTGTTTGTATATGTCTGTTAACCCCAATATCGTAATGAATTCAATCCTCACACCTTTCCTTTGGTGAACCATATGTTTGTTTAATGAATCTGTGATTGCCCTTCTCCGTGGAAATATCTGCCCTGGTATCAATTTATAGGTAACACCTATAAGTGATATGATATGATATGTGTCTTTCACTTTCTGACTTACTCCAAGTCACGTGATTACCTCGAGACTCATCTACGGTGCTGCAAATGGCATTGTGTCCTTTTTTTCCTTGGCGAATATTCTGTCTTAGCGAGGTCCATTTTCTGCAATGTGATTCCCCGAGGGCTGAGGATTAGCTGAGCTGGGCAGCCTGACCCTGCCGGCAAGCCCTCCCCAGGTGTGCCTGGGTTGAGGTCAATATAAACAGCACTCCAGGCAGCAATAGCCCCTGCAGCTGTGCCTGACTCCATATTCTCTGCCCCGTCAGCAGTCTCGGGGCTGTGCTGGTGGGAGGGTGTGAGGGTCCACGTCTTTGTGGGGGGCCCGGTGTGAGTGGGGCTCTGCTGGACTTTCGGCAGGAGTTGCCAGGCTGCCACCTGTAAAGAAGAGGATGTGTCACCCATAACTTCCACTGGAATATCTCTCCGGGCTGAGGTGAGGAAGGAAAAAAAGGAGTGGGGGCCGGGACAGGAGGGGTATCTCAGGCAGGGCAATGGAAAGCTTCCAGAAGAGCGCCCGTGGCCAGGATCATCCTGGCAGACCTGCAGGCACCAAGTTGGCCTGCGTGCTGTCGCTGGTGTGGCTCCACGGCCCTTCCTCTAGGCTTTCAAGCCCTTGTACATATTCAGGTGTTTCACCTGGGAAGGGTGGGAAGAGTTCAGCAGCAGCTGGCCTGGGGCTCAGCTCACGTTTACTCACAGAGGCCTCGGCACGGTCCCCCAGCTTTGCAATAAGGACGCTCCTTGCGTGGGCGGGCGGGGCTGCTGGCTGTATGGGAGATGATTCCCCACCTCTGACCAATTTCAGAATTGTTTACCACTGGAGCAAGTGCCTTGGTAGTGTTTTCCTCTGTATAAATGTTAGGTTCAGTTTTTTTTTTCTTTTTTGGTTCAAGTTAGATTTTATTCCTCTTTTATGTATTTATGGATATAAGCATGGAAATAATTCATTCTTATAAATACATCAGTGTGAATGGAAGAACTTTTTTTCTGTTTTATTTTTACATTTTATTTTTAAAAATTTTGAAATTTAATTTAATTTATTTTTTTATACAGTAGGTTATTATTAGTTATCTATTTTATGCATATACATGTATACAGGTCAATCCCAATCTCCCAACTCATCCCACCACCACCACCCCATGGCTTCCCCCACTTTGTTTCCATACGTTTGTTCTCTACCTCTGTCTCTCTATTTCTGCCCTGCAAACCAGTTCATCTGTACCATTTTTCTAGGTTCCACATATAGGCATTAATATACAATATTTGTTTTTCTCTTTCTGACTTACTTCACTCTGTATGACAGTCTCTAGATCCATCAACTTCTCTACAAATGACCCAGTTTCATTCCTTTTTTTGGCTGAGTAATATTCCATTTTATATATGTACCACATCTTTATCCATTCGTCTGTCTGAGGGCATTTAGGTTGCTTCCATTACCTGGCTATTGTAAATAGTGCTGCAATGAACATTGTGGTGAATGTGTCTTTGTGATTTATGGTTTTCTCTGGGTATATGCCCAGAAGTGGGATTGCTGGATCCTATGGTAATTCTCTTTTTAGTTTTTTAAAGGAACCTCCATACTGTTCTCCATAGTGACTGTATCAATTTACATTCCCACCAATAGCGGAAGAGGGTTCCTTTTGTCCACACCCTCCCCAGAATTTGTTGTTTGTAGATTATCTGATGATGCCGATTCTCACAGGTGTGAGGTCTTACCTCATTGTAGTTTTGATTTGCATTTCTCTAATAATTAGTGATGTTGAGCAGCTTTTCATGTGCGTCTTGGCCATCTCTGTGTCTTCTTTGAAGAAACGTCTCTTTAGATCTTCTGCCCATTTTTGTATTGGGTTGTTTGTTTTATTAATATTAAGCTGCATGAGCTGTTTATATATATTGGAGATTAAACCTTTGTCCATTGATTCGTTTGTGAACGTTTTCGCCCATTCTGAGGGTTGCCTTTTTCCATTCCCGTTTTTTTAACAAAGAAAGAAAGCAAGCAAAAGATGCAGAACACTAATGTGCGTGAAATATGCCTCTTGAAACTGTCGTTTTGAAATATGGACGTCTTTTGAATTTTTTGGTCGATATATGACCCCAGGATATGTTTTCAGGGCAGGTGTCATTTACAGGCCTGTAATGATTTGGAATATCCACTGACCATTAGCGCTGGGATTACAGCTGCTGTTGTGTGAAACGGCCCCAAGGTGGCAGCAGTTCTCCCTTACCAAATCTGGTTACTAGGGCAGCAGAGCCTCAATGGAAGTCGCGTTCTAGATTGGAATGTAGAACGGAATGTGCCAGGAGAAAGCCCCTCAAGTTTGTCTCACTACTTCTTGTTCGTGTTTTTAATTTAATTTTTTATTTTTTATTACAGCAAGTTTGAGTACAACGTTTAGCTTGTTGTAGGTGTGCAAGAGGTGGTTCTTTTACACATATACATATGTCTGTTCTTCCTGGGATCCTTTTCCCATGTACGTTATGACAGAATGTTGAGTAGTCTTCTCTTGGTACTCCATAGGTCTTTGGTGATTCTATACGTCTACTGTGTTTGTATATGTCTGTTAACCCCAATATCGTAATGAATTCAATCCTCACACCTTTCCTTTGGTGAACCATAAGTTTGTTTAATGAATCTGTGATTGCCCTTCTCCGTGGAAATATCTGCCCTGGTATCAATTTATAGGTAACACCTATAAGTGATATGATATGATATATGTCTTTCACTTTCTGACTTACTCCAAGTCACGTGATTACCTCGAGACTCATCTACGGTGCTGCAAATGGCATTGTGTCCTTTTTTTCCTTGGCGAATATTCTGTCTTAGCGAGGTCCATTTTCTGCAATGTGATTCCCCGAGGGCTGAGGATTAGCTGACCTGGGCAGCCTGACCCTGCCGGCAAGCCCTCCCCAGGTGTGCCTGGGTTGAGGTCAATATAAACAGCACTCCAGGCAGCAATAGCCCCTGCAGCTGTGCCTGACTCCATATTCTCTGCCCCGTCAGCAGTCTCGGGGCTGTGCTGGTGGGAGGGTGTGAGGGTCCACGGCTTTGTGGGGGGCCCGGTGTGAGTGGGGCTCTGCTGGACTTTCGGCAGGAGTTGCCAGGCTGCCACCTGTAAAGAAGAGGATGTGTCACCCATAACTTCCACTGGAATATCTCTCCGGGCTGAGGTGAGGAAGGAAAAAAAGGAGTGGGGGCCAGGACAGGAGGGGTATCTCAGGCAGGGCAATGGAAAGCTTCCAGAAGAGCGCCCGTGGCCAGGACCATCCTGGCTGACCTGCAGGCACCAAGTTGGCCTGCGTGCTGTCGCTGGTGTGGCTCCACGGCCCTTCCTCTAGGCTTTCAAGCCCTTGTACATATTCAGGTGTTTCACCTGGGAAGGGTGGGAAGAGTTCAGCAGCAGCTGGCCTGGGGCTCAGCTCACGTTTACTCACAGAGGCCTCGGCACGGTCCCCCAGCTTTGCAATAAGGACGCTCCTTGCGTGGGCGGGCGGGGCTGCTGGCTGTATGGGAGATGATTCCCCACCTCTGACCAATTTCAGAATTGTTTACCACTGGAGCAAGTGCCTTGGTAGTGTTTTCCTCTGTATAAATGTTAGGTACAGTTTTTTTTCTTTTTTGGTTCAAGTTAGATTTTATTCCTCTTTTATGTATTTATGGATATAAGCATGGAAATAATTCATTCTTATAAATACATCAGTGTGAATGGAAGAACTTTTTTTCTGTTTTATTTTTACATTTTATTTTTAAAAATTTTGAAATTTAATTTAATTCATTTTTTTATACAGTAGGTTATTATTAGTTATCTATTTTATGCATATACATGTATACAGGTCAATCACAATCTCCCAACTCATCCCACCACCACCACCCCATGGCTTCCCCCACTTTGTGTCCATGTCCATACGTTTGTTCTCTACCTCTGTGTCTCTATTTCTGCCCTGCAAACCAGTTCATCTGTACCATTTTTCTAGGTTCCACATATAGGCATTAATATACAATATTTGTTTTTCTCTTTCTGACTTACTTCACTCTGTATGACAGTCTCTAGGTCCATCAACTTCTCTACAAATGACCCAGTTTCATTCCTTTTTTTGGCTGAGTAATATTCCATTTTATATATGTACCACATCTTTATCCATTCGTCTGTCTGTGGGCATTTAGGTTGCTTCCATTGCCTGGCTATTGTAAATAGTGCTGCAATGAACATTGTGGTGAATGTGTCTTTGTGATTTATGGTTTTCTCTGGGTATATGCCCAGAAGTGGGATTGCTGGATCCTATGGTAATTCTCTTTTTAGTGTTTGAAAGGAACCTCCATACTGTTCTCCATAGTGACTGTATCAATTTACATTCCCACCAATAGCGGAAGAGGGTTCCTTTTGTCCACACCCTCCCCAGAATATGTTGTTTGTAGATTATCTGATGATGCCGATTCTCACAGGTGTGAGGTCTTACCTCATTGTAGTTTTGATTTGCATTTCTCTAATAATTAGTGATGTTGAGCAGCTTTTCATGTGCGTCTTGGCCATCTCTGTGTCTTCTTTGAAGAAACGTCTCTTTAGATCTTCTGCCCATTTTTGTATTGGGTTGTTTGTTTTATTAATATTAAGCTGCATGAGCTGTTTATATGTATTGGAGATTAAACCTTTGTCCATTGATTCGTTTGTGAACGTTTTCGCCCATTCTGAGGGTTGCCTTTTTCCATTCCCGTTTTTTTAACAAAGAAAGAAAGCAAGCAAAAGAAGCAGAACACTAATGTGCGTGAAATATGCCTCTTGAAACTGTCGTTTTGAAATATGGACGTCTTTTGAATTTTTTGGTCGATATATGACCCCAGGATTTGTTTTCAGGGCAGGTGTCATTTACAGGCCTGTAATGATTTGGAATATCCACTGACCATTAGCGCTGGGATTAAAGCTGCTGTTGTGTGAAACGGCCACAAGGTGGCAGCAGTTCTCCCTTACCAAATCTGCTTACTAGGGCAGCAGAGCCTCAATGGAAGTCCCCTTCTAGATTGGAATGTAGAACGGAATGTGCCAGGAGAAAGCCCCTCAAGTTTGTCTCACTACTTCTTGTTCGTGTTTTTAATTTAATTTTTTATTTTTTATTACAGCAAGTTTGAGTACAACGTTTAGCTTGTTGTAGGTGTGCAAGAGGTGGTTCTTTTACACATATACATATGTCTGTTCTTCCTGGGATCCTTTTCCCATGTACGTTATGACAGAATGTTGAGTAGTCTTCTCTTGGTACTCCGTAGGTCTTTGGTGATTCTATATGTCTACTGTGTTTGTATATGTCTGTTAACCCCAATATCGTAATGAATTCAATGCTCACACCTTTCCTTTGGTGAACCATAAGTTTGTTTAATGAATCTGTGATTGCCCTTCTCCGTGGAAATATCTGCCCTGGTATCAATTTATAGGTAACACCTATAAGTGATATGATATGATATGTGTCTTTCACTTTCTGACTTACTCCAAGTCACGTGATTACCTCGAGACTCATCTACGGTGCTGCAAATGGCATTGTGTCCTTTTTTTCCTTGGCGAATATTCTGTCTTAGCGAGGTCCATTTTCTGCAATGTGATTCCCCGAGGGCTGAGGATTAGCTGACCTGGGCAGCCTGACCCTGCCGGCAAGCCCTCCCCAGGTGTGCCTGGGTTGAGGTCAATATAAACAGCACTCCAGGCAGCAATAGCCCCTGCAGCTGTGCCTGACTCCATATTCTCTGCCCCGTCAGCAGTCTCGGGGCTGTGCTGGTGGGAGGGTGTGAGGGTCCACGTCTTTGTGGGGGGCCCGGTGTGAGTGGGGCTCTGCTGGACTTTCGGCAGGAGTTGCCAGGCTGCCACCTGTAAAGAAGAGGATGTGTCACCCATAACTTCCACTGGAATATCTCTCCGGGCTGAGGTGAGGAAGGAAAAAAAGGAGTGGGGGCCGGGACAGGAGGGGTATCTCAGGCAGGGCAATGGAAAGCTTCCAGAAGAGCGCCCGTGGCCAGGATCATCCTGGCAGACCTGCAGGCACCAAGTTGGCCTGCGTGCTGTCGCTGGTGTGGCTCCACGGCCCTTCCTCTAGGCTTTCAAGCCCTTGTACATATTCAGGTGTTTCACCTGGGAAGGGTGGGAAGAGTTCAGCAGCAGCTGGCCTGGGGCTCAGCTCACGTTTACTCACAGAGGCCTCGGCACGGTCCCCCAGCTTTGCAATAAGGACGCTCCTTGCGTGGGCGGGCGGGGCTGCTGGCTGTATGGGAGATGATTCCCCACCTCTGACCAATTTCAGAATTGTTTACCACTGGAGCAAGTGCCTTGGTAGTGTTTTCCTCTGTATAAATGTTAGGTTCAGTTTTTTTTTTCTTTTTTGGTTCAAGTTAGATTTTATTCCTCTTTTATGTATTTATGGATATAAGCATGGAAATAATTCATTCTTATAAATACATCAGTGTGAATGGAAGAACTTTTTTTCTGTTTTATTTTTACATTTTATTTTTAAAAATTTTGAAATTTAATTTAATTTATTTTTTTATACAGTAGGTTATTATTAGTTATCTATTTTATGCATATACATGTATACAGGTCAATCCCAATCTCCCAACTCATCCCACCACCACCACCCCATGGCTTCCCCCACTTTGTTTCCATACGTTTGTTCTCTACCTCTGTCTCTCTATTTCTGCCCTGCAAACCAGTTCATCTGTACCATTTTTCTAGGTTCCACATATAGGCATTAATATACAATATTTGTTTTTCTCTTTCTGACTTACTTCACTCTGTATGACAGTCTCTAGATCCATCAACTTCTCTACAAATGACCCAGTTTCATTCCTTTTTTTGGCTGAGTAATATTCCATTTTATATATGTACCACATCTTTATCCATTCGTCTGTCTGAGGGCATTTAGGTTGCTTCCATTACCTGGCTATTGTAAATAGTGCTGCAATGAACATTGTGGTGAATGTGTCTTTGTGATTTATGGTTTTCTCTGGGTATATGCCCAGAAGTGGGATTGCTGGATCCTATGGTAATTCTCTTTTTAGTTTTTTAAAGGAACCTCCATACTGTTCTCCATAGTGACTGTATCAATTTACATTCCCACCAATAGCGGAAGAGGGTTCCTTTTGTCCACACCCTCCCCAGAATTTGTTGTTTGTAGATTATCTGATGATGCCGATTCTCACAGGTGTGAGGTCTTACCTCATTGTAGTTTTGATTTGCATTTCTCTAATAATTAGTGATGTTGAGCAGCTTTTCATGTGCGTCTTGGCCATCTCTGTGTCTTCTTTGAAGAAACGTCTCTTTAGATCTTCTGCCCATTTTTGTATTGGGTTGTTTGTTTTATTAATATTAAGCTGCATGAGCTGTTTATATATATTGGAGATTAAACCTTTGTCCATTGATTCGTTTGTGAACGTTTTCGCCCATTCTGAGGGTTGCCTTTTTCCATTCCCGTTTTTTTAACAAAGAAAGAAAGCAAGCAAAAGATGCAGAACACTAATGTGCGTGAAATATGCCTCTTGAAACTGTCGTTTTGAAATATGGACGTCTTTTGAATTTTTTGGTCGATATATGACCCCAGGATATGTTTTCAGGGCAGGTGTCATTTACAGGCCTGTAATGATTTGGAATATCCACTGACCATTAGCGCTGGGATTACAGCTGCTGTTGTGTGAAACGGCCCCAAGGTGGCAGCAGTTCTCCCTTACCAAATCTGGTTACTAGGGCAGCAGAGCCTCAATGGAAGTCGCGTTCTAGATTGGAATGTAGAACGGAATGTGCCAGGAGAAAGCCCCTCAAGTTTGTCTCACTACTTCTTGTTCGTGTTTTTAATTTAATTTTTTATTTTTTATTACAGCAAGTTTGAGTACAACGTTTAGCTTGTTGTAGGTGTGCAAGAGGTGGTTCTTTTACACATATACATATGTCTGTTCTTCCTGGGATCCTTTTCCCATGTACGTTATGACAGAATGTTGAGTAGTCTTCTCTTGGTACTCCATAGGTCTTTGGTGATTCTATACGTCTACTGTGTTTGTATATGTCTGTTAACCCCAATATCGTAATGAATTCAATCCTCACACCTTTCCTTTGGTGAACCATAAGTTTGTTTAATGAATCTGTGATTGCCCTTCTCCGTGGAAATATCTGCCCTGGTATCAATTTATAGGTAACACCTATAAGTGATATGATATGATATATGTCTTTCACTTTCTGACTTACTCCAAGTCACGTGATTACCTCGAGACTCATCTACGGTGCTGCAAATGGCATTGTGTCCTTTTTTTCCTTGGCGAATATTCTGTCTTAGCGAGGTCCATTTTCTGCAATGTGATTCCCCGAGGGCTGAGGATTAGCTGACCTGGGCAGCCTGACCCTGCCGGCAAGCCCTCCCCAGGTGTGCCTGTGTTGAGGTCAATATAAACAGCACTCCAGGCAGCAATAGCCCCTGCAGCTGTGCCTGACTCCATATTCTCTGCCCCGTCAGCAGTCTCGGGGCTGTGCTGGTGGGAGGGTGTGAGGGTCCACGGCTTTGTGGGGGGCCCGGTGTGAGTGGGGCTCTGCTGGACTTTCGGCAGGAGTTGCCAGGCTGCCACCTGTAAAGAAGAGGATGTGTCACCCATAACTTCCACTGGAATATCTCTCCGGGCTGAGGTGAGGAAGGAAAAAAAGGAGTGGGGGCCAGGACAGGAGGGGTATCTCAGGCAGGGCAATGGAAAGCTTCCAGAAGAGCGCCCGTGGCCAGGACCATCCTGGCTGACCTGCAGGCACCAAGTTGGCCTGCGTGCTGTCGCTGGTGTGGCTCCACGGCCCTTCCTCTAGGCTTTCAAGCCCTTGTACATATTCAGGTGTTTCACCTGGGAAGGGTGGGAAGAGTTCAGCAGCAGCTGGCCTGGGGCTCAGCTCACGTTTACTCACAGAGGCCTCGGCACGGTCCCCCAGCTTTGCAATAAGGACGCTCCTTGCGTGGGCGGGCGGGGCTGCTGGCTGTATGGGAGATGATTCCCCACCTCTGACCAATTTCAGAATTGTTTACCACTGGAGCAAGTGCCTTGGTAGTGTTTTCCTCTGTATAAATGTTAGGTACAGTTTTTTTTCTTTTTTGGTTCAAGTTAGATTTTATTCCTCTTTTATGTATTTATGGATATAAGCATGGAAATAATTCATTCTTATAAATACATCAGTGTGAATGGAAGAACTTTTTTTCTGTTTTATTTTTACATTTTATTTTTAAAAATTTTGAAATTTAATTTAATTCATTTTTTTATACAGTAGGTTATTATTAGTTATCTATTTTATGCATATACATGTATACAGGTCAATCACAATCTCCCAACTCATCCCACCACCACCACCCCATGGCTTCCCCCACTTTGTGTCCATGTCCATACGTTTGTTCTCTACCTCTGTGTCTCTATTTCTGCCCTGCAAACCAGTTCATCTGTACCATTTTTCTAGGTTCCACATATAGGCATTAATATACAATATTTGTTTTTCTCTTTCTGACTTACTTCACTCTGTATGACAGTCTCTAGGTCCATCAACTTCTCTACAAATGACCCAGTTTCATTCCTTTTTTTGGCTGAGTAATATTCCATTTTATATATGTACCACATCTTTATCCATTCGTCTGTCTGTGGGCATTTAGGTTGCTTCCATTGCCTGGCTATTGTAAATAGTGCTGCAATGAACATTGTGGTGAATGTGTCTTTGTGATTTATGGTTTTCTCTGGGTATATGCCCAGAAGTGGGATTGCTGGATCCTATGGTAATTCTCTTTTTAGTGTTTGAAAGGAACCTCCATACTGTTCTCCATAGTGACTGTATCAATTTACATTCCCACCAATAGCGGAAGAGGGTTCCTTTTGTCCACACCCTCCCCAGAATATGTTGTTTGTAGATTATCTGATGATGCCGATTCTCACAGGTGTGAGGTCTTACCTCATTGTAGTTTTGATTTGCATTTCTCTAATAATTAGTGATGTTGAGCAGCTTTTCATGTGCGTCTTGGCCATCTCTGTGTCTTCTTTGAAGAAACGTCTCTTTAGATCTTCTGCCCATTTTTGTATTGGGTTGTTTGTTTTATTAATATTAAGCTGCATGAGCTGTTTATATGTATTGGAGATTAAACCTTTGTCCATTGATTCGTTTGTGAACGTTTTCGCCCATTCTGAGGGTTGCCTTTTTCCATTCCCGTTTTTTTAACAAAGAAAGAAAGCAAGCAAAAGAAGCAGAACACTAATGTGCGTGAAATATGCCTCTTGAAACTGTCGTTTTGAAATATGGACGTCTTTTGAATTTTTTGGTCGATATATGACCCCAGGATTTGTTTTCAGGGCAGGTGTCATTTACAGGCCTGTAATGATTTGGAATATCCACTGACCATTAGCGCTGGGATTAAAGCTGCTGTTGTGTGAAACGGCCACAAGGTGGCAGCAGTTCTCCCTTACCAAATCTGCTTACTAGGGCAGCAGAGCCTCAATGGAAGTCCCCTTCTAGATTGGAATGTAGAACGGAATGTGCCAGGAGAAAGCCCCTCAAGTTTGTCTCACTACTTCTTGTTCGTGTTTTTAATTTAATTTTTTATTTTTTATTACAGCAAGTTTGAGTACAACGTTTAGCTTGTTGTAGGTGTGCAAGAGGTGGTTCTTTTACACATATACATATGTCTGTTCTTCCTGGGATCCTTTTCCCATGTACGTTATGACAGAATGTTGAGTAGTCTTCTCTTGGTACTCCGTAGGTCTTTGGTGATTCTATATGTCTACTGTGTTTGTATATGTCTGTTAACCCCAATATCGTAATGAATTCAATGCTCACACCTTTCCTTTGGTGAACCATAAGTTTGTTTAATGAATCTGTGATTGCCCTTCTCCGTGGAAATATCTGCCCTGGTATCAATTTATAGGTAACACCTATAAGTGATATGATATGATATGTGTCTTTCACTTTCTGACTTACTCCAAGTCACGTGATTACCTCGAGACTCATCTACGGTGCTGCAAATGGCATTGTGTCCTTTTTTTCCTTGGCGAATATTCTGTCTTAGCGAGGTCCATTTTCTGCAATGTGATTCCCCGAGGGCTGAGGATTAGCTGACCTGGGCAGCCTGACCCTGCCGGCAAGCCCTCCCCAGGTGTGCCTGGGTTGAGGTCAATATAAACAGCACTCCAGGCAGCAATAGCCCCTGCAGCTGTGCCTGACTCCATATTCTCTGCCCCGTCAGCAGTCTCGGGGCTGTGCTGGTGGGAGGGTGTGAGGGTCCACGGCTTTGTGGGGGGCCCGGTGTGAGTGGGGCTCTGCTGGACTTTCGGCAGGAGTTGCCAGTCTGCCACCTGTAAAGAAGAGGATGTGTCACCCATAACTTCCACTGGAATATCTCTCCGGGCTGAGGTGAGGAAGGAAAAAAAGGAGTGGGGGCCGGGACAGGAGGGGTATCTCAGGCAGGGCAATGGAAAGCTTCCAGAAGAGTGCCCGTGGCCAGGATCATGCTGCCTGACCTGCAGGCACCAAGTTGGCCTGCGTGCTGTCGCTGGTGTGGCTCCACGGCCCTTCCTCTAGGCTTTCAAGCCCTTGTACATATTCAGGTGTTTCACCTGGGAAGGGTGGGAAGAGTTCAGCAGCAGCTGGCCTGGGGCTCAGCTCACGTTTACTCACAGAGGCCTCGGCACGGTCCCCCAGCTTTGCAATAAGGACGCTCCTTGCGTGGGCGAGCGGGGCTGCTGGCTGTATGGGAGATGATTCCCCACCTCTGACCAATTTCAGAATTGTTTACCACTGGAGCAAGTGCCTTGGTAGTGTTTTCCTCTGTATAAATGTTAGGTTCAGTTTTTTTTCTTTTTTGGTTCAAGTTAGATTTTATTCCGCTTTTATGTATTTATGGATATAAGCATGGGAATAATTCATTCTTATAAATACATCAGTGTGAATGGAAGAAGTTTTTTTCTGTTTTATTTTTACATTTTATTTTTAAAAATTTTGAAATTTAATTTATTTTTTTATACAGTAGGTTACTATTAGTTATCTATTTTATGCATATACATGTATACAGGTCAATCCCAATCTCCCAACTCATCCCACCACCACCACCCCATGGCTTCCCCCACTTTGTGTCCATGTCCATACGTTTGTTCTCTACCTCTGTGTCTCTATTTCTGCCCTGCAAACCAGTTCATCTGTACCATTTTTCTAGGTTCCACATATAGGCATTAATATACAATATTTGTTTTTCTCTTTCTGACTTACTTCACTCTGTATGACAGTCTCTAGGTCCATCAACTTCTCTACAAATGACCCAGTTTCATTCCTTTTTTTGGCTGAGTAATATTCCATTTTATATATGTACCACATCTTTATCCATTCGTCTGTCTGTGGGCATTTAGGTTGCTTCCATTGCCTGGCTGTTGTAAATAGTGCTGCAATGAACATTGTGGTGAATGTGTCTTTGTGATTTATGGTTTTCTCTGGGTATATGCCCAGAAGTGGGATTGCTGGATCCTATGGTAATTCTCTTTTTATTTTTTTAAAGGAACCTCCATACTGTTCTCCATAGTGACTGTATCAATTTACATTCCCACCAATAGCGGAAGAGGGTTCCTTTTGTCCACACCCTCCCCAGAATATGTTGTTTGTAGATTATCTGATGAGGCCGATTCTCACAGGTGTGAGGTCTTACCTCATTGTAGTTTTGATTTGCATTTCTCTAATAATTAGTGATGTTGAGCAGCTTTTCATGTGCGTCTTGGCCATCTCTGTGTCTTCTTTGAAGAAACGTCTCTTTAGATCTTCTGCCCATTTTTGTATTGGGTTGTTTGTCTTATTAATATTAAGCTGCATGAGCTGTTTATATGTATTGGAGATTAAACCTTTGTCCATTGATTCGTTTGTGAACGTTTTAGCCCATTCTGAGGGTTGCCTTTTTCCATTCCCGTTTTTTTAACAAAGAAAGAAAGCAAGCAAAAGAAGCAGAACACTAATGTGCGTGAAATATGCCTCTTGAAACTGTCGTTTTGAAATATGGACGTCTTTTGAAATTTTTGGTCGATATATGACCCCAGGATTTGTTTTCAGGGCAGGTGTCATTTACAGTCCTGTAATGATTTGGAATATCCACTGACCATTAGCGCTGGGATTAAAGCTGCTGTTGTGTGAAACGGCCACAAGGTGGCAGCAGTTCTCCCTTACCAAATCTGGTTACTAGGGCAGCAGAGCCTCAATGGAAGTCGCCTTCTAGATTGGAATGTAGAACGGAATGTGCCAGGAGAAAGCCCCTCAAGTTTGTCTCACTACTTCTTGTTCGTGTTTTTAATTTATTTTTTTATTTTTTATTACAGCAAGTTTGAGTACAACGTTTAGCTTGTTGTAGGTGTGCAAGAGGTGGTTCTTTTACACATATACATATGTCTGTTCTTCCTGGGATCCTTTTCCCATGTACGTTATGACAGAATGTTGAGTAGTCTTCTCTTGGTACTCCGTAGGTCTTTGGTGATTCTATACGTCTACTGTGTTTGTATATGTCTGTTAACCCCAATATCGTAATGAATTCAATCCTCACACCTTTCCTTTGGTGAACCATAAGTTTGTTTAATGAATCTGTGATTGCCCTTCTCCGTGGAAATATCTGCCCTGGTATCAATTTATAGGTAACACCTATAAGTGATATGATATGATATGTGTCTTTCACTTTCTGACTTACTCCAAGTCACGTGATTACCTCGAGACTCATCTACGGTGCTGCAAATGGCATTGTGTCCTTTTTTTCCTTGGCGAATATTCTGTCTTAGCGAGGTCCATTTTCTGCAATGTGATTCCCCGAGGGCTGAGGATTAGCTGACCTGTGCAGCCTGACCCTGCCGGCAAGCCCTCCCCAGGTGTGCCTGGGTTGAGGTCAATATAAACAGCACTCCAGGCAGCAATAGCCCCTGCAGCTGTGCCTGACTCCATATTCTCTGCCCCGTCAGCAGTCTCGGGGCTGTGCTGGTGGGAGGGTGTGAGGGTCCACGGCTTTGTGGGTGGCCCGGTGTGAGTGGGGATCTGCTGGACTTTCGGCAGGAGTTGCCAGGCTGCCACCTGTAAAGAAGAGGATGTGTCACCCATAACTTCCACTGGAATATCTCTCCGGGCTGAGGTGAGGAAGGAAAAAAAGGAGTGGGGGCCGGGACAGGAGGGGTATCTCAGGCAGGGCAATGGAAAGCTTCCAGAAGAGCGCCCGTGGCCAGGACCATCCTGGCTGACCTGCAGGCACCAAGTTGGCCTGCGTGCTGTCGCTGGTGTGGCTCCACGGCCCTTCCTCTAGGCTTTCAAGCCCTTGTACATATTCAGGTGTTTCACCTGGGAAGGGTGGGAAGAGTTCAGCAGCAGCTGGCCTGGGGCTCAGCTCACGTTTACTCACAGAGGCCTCGGCACGGTCCCCCAGCTTTGCAATAAGGACGCTCCTTGCGTGGGCGGGCGGGGCTGCTGGCTGTATGGGAGATGATTCCCCACCTCTGACCAATTTCAGAATTGTTTACCACTGGAGCAAGTGCCTTGGTAGTGTTTTCCTCTGTATAAATGTTAGGTTCAGTTTTTTTTTCTTTTTTGTTCAAGTTAGATTTTATTCCTCTTTTATGTATTTATGGATATAAGCATGGAAATAATTCATTCTTATAAATACATCAGTGTGAATGGAAGAACTTTTTTTCTGTTTTATTTTTACATTTTATTTTTAAAAATTTTGAAATTTAATTTAATTTATTTTTTTATACAGTAGGTTATTATTAGTTATCTATTTTATGCATATACATGTATACAGGTCAATCCCAATCTCCCAACTCATCCCACCACCACCACCCCATGGCTTCCCCCACTTTGTGTCCATGTCCATACGTTTGTTCTCTACCTCTGTGTCTCTATTTCTGCCCTGCAAACCAGTTCATCTGTACCATTTTTCTAGGTTCCACATGTAGGCATTAATATACAATATTTGTTTTTCTCTTTCTGACTTACTTCACTTTGTATGACAGTCTCTAGATCCATCAACTTCTCTACAAAAGACCCAGTTTCATTCCTTTTTTTGGCTGAGTAATATTCCATTTTATATATGTACCACATCTTTATCCATTCGTCTGTCTGTGGGCATTTAGGTTGCTTCCATTGCCTGGCTATTGTAAATAGTGCTGCAATGAACATTGTGGTGAATGTGTCTTTGTGATTTATGGTTTTCTCTGGGTATATGCCCAGAAGTGGGATTGCTGGATCCTATGGTAATTCTCTTTTTAGTGTTTGAAAGGAACCTCCATACTGTTCTCCATAGTGACTGTATCAATTTACATTCCCACCAATAGCGGAAGAGGGTTCCTTTTGTCCACACCCTCCCCAGAATATGTTGTTTGTAGATTATCTGATGATGCCGATTCTCACAGGTGTGAGGTCTTACCTCATTGTAGTTTTGATTTGCATTTCTCTAATAATTAGTGATGTTGAGCAGCTTTTCATGTGCGTCTTGGCCATCTCTGTGTCTTCTTTGAAGAAACGTCTCTTTAGATCTTCTGCCCATTTTTGTATTGGGTTGTTTGTTTTATTAATATTAAGCTGCATGAGCTGTTTATATGTATTGGAGATTAAACCTTTGTCCATTGATTCGTTTGTGAACGTTTTCGCCCATTCTGAGGGTTGCCTTTTTCCATTCCCGTTTTTTTAACAAAGAAAGAAAGCAAGCAAAAGAAGCAGAACACTAATGTGCGTGAAATATGCCTCTTGAAACTGTCGTTTTGAAATATGGACGTCTTTTGAATTTTTTGGTCGATATATGACCCCAGGATTTGTTTTCAGGGCAGGTGTCATTTACAGGCCTGTAATGATTTGGAATATCCACTGACCATTAGCGCTGGGATTAAAGCTGCTGTTGTGTGAAACGGCCACAAGGTGGCAGCAGTTCTCCCTTACCAAATCTGCTTACTAGGGCAGCAGAGCCTCAATGGAAGTCCCCTTCTAGATTGGAATGTAGAACGGAATGTGCCAGGAGAAAGCCCCTCAAGTTTGTCTCACTACTTCTTGTTCGTGTTTTTAATTTAATTTTTTATTTTTTATTACAGCAAGTTTGAGTACAACGTTTAGCTTGTTGTAGGTGTGCAAGAGGTGGTTCTTTTACACATATACATATGTCTGTTCTTCCTGGGATCCTTTTCCCATGTACGTTATGACAGAATGTTGAGTAGTCTTCTCTTGGTACTCCGTAGGTCTTTGGTGATTCTATATGTCTACTGTGTTTGTATATGTCTGTTAACCCCAATATCGTAATGAATTCAATGCTCACACCTTTCCTTTGGTGAACCATAAGTTTGTTTAATGAATCTGTGATTGCCCTTCTCCGTGGAAATATCTGCCCTGGTATCAATTTATAGGTAACACCTATAAGTGATATGATATGATATGTGTCTTTCACTTTCTGACTTACTCCAAGTCACGTGATTACCTCGAGACTCATCTACGGTGCTGCAAATGGCATTGTGTCCTTTTTTTCCTTGGCGAATATTCTGTCTTAGCGAGGTCCATTTTCTGCAATGTGATTCCCCGAGGGCTGAGGATTAGCTGACCTGGGCAGCCTGACCCTGCCGGCAAGCCCTCCCCAGGTGTGCCTGGGTTGAGGTCAATATAAACAGCACTCCAGGCAGCAATAGCCCCTGCAGCTGTGCCTGACTCCATATTCTCTGCCCCGTCAGCAGTCTCGGGGCTGTGCTGGTGGGAGGGTGTGAGGGTCCACGGCTTTGTGGGGGGCCCGGTGTGAGTGGGGCTCTGCTGGACTTTCGGCAGGAGTTGCCAGTCTGCCACCTGTAAAGAAGAGGATGTGTCACCCATAACTTCCACTGGAATATCTCTCCGGGCTGAGGTGAGGAAGGAAAAAAAGGAGTGGGGGCCGGGACAGGAGGGGTATCTCAGGCAGGGCAATGGAAAGCTTCCAGAAGAGTGCCCGTGGCCAGGATCATGCTGCCTGACCTGCAGGCACCAAGTTGGCCTGCGTGCTGTCGCTGGTGTGGCTCCACGGCCCTTCCTCTAGGCTTTCAAGCCCTTGTACATATTCAGGTGTTTCACCTGGGAAGGGTGGGAAGAGTTCAGCAGCAGCTGGCCTGGGGCTCAGCTCACGTTTACTCACAGAGGCCTCGGCACGGTCCCCCAGCTTTGCAATAAGGACGCTCCTTGCGTGGGCGAGCGGGGCTGCTGGCTGTATGGGAGATGATTCCCCACCTCTGACCAATTTCAGAATTGTTTACCACTGGAGCAAGTGCCTTGGTAGTGTTTTCCTCTGTATAAATGTTAGGTTCAGTTTTTTTTCTTTTTTGGTTCAAGTTAGATTTTATTCCGCTTTTATGTATTTATGGATATAAGCATGGGAATAATTCATTCTTATAAATACATCAGTGTGAATGGAAGAACTTTTTTTCTGTTTTATTTTTACATTTTATTTTTAAAAATTTTGAAATTTAATTTATTTTTTTTATACAGTAGGTTATTATTAGTTATCTATTTTATGCATATACATGTATACAGGTCAATCCCAATCTCCCAACTCATCCCACCACCACCACCCCATGGCTTCCCCCACTTTGTGTCCATGTCCATACGTTTGTTCTCTACCTCTGTGTCTCTATTTCTGCCCTGCAAACCAGTTCATCTGTACCATTTTTCTAGGTTCCACATATAGGCATTAATATACAATATTTGTTTTTCTCTTTCTGACTTACTTCACTCTGTATGACAGTCTCTAGGTCCATCAACTTCTCTACAAATGACCCAGTTTCATTCCTTTTTTTGGCTGAGTAATATTCCATTTTATATATGTACCACATCTTTATCCATTCGTCTGTCTGTGGGCATTTAGGTTGCTTCCATTGCCTGGCTGTTGTAAATAGTGCTGCAATGAACATTGTGGTGAATGTGTCTTTGTGATTTATGGTTTTCTCTGGGTATATGCCCAGAAGTGGGATTGCTGGATCCTATGGTAATTCTCTTTTTATTTTTTTAAAGGAACCTCCATACTGTTCTCCATAGTGACTGTATCAATTTACATTCCCACCAATAGCGGAAGAGGGTTCCTTTTGTCCACACCCTCCCCAGAATATGTTGTTTGTAGATTATCTGATGAGGCCGATTCTCACAGGTGTGAGGTCTTACCTCATTGTAGTTTTGATTTGCATTTCTCTAATAATTAGTGATGTTGAGCAGCTTTTCATGTGCGTCTTGGCCATCTCTGTGTCTTCTTTGAAGAAACGTCTCTTTAGATCTTCTGCCCATTTTTGTATTGGGTTGTTTGTCTTATTAATATTAAGCTGCATGAGCTGTTTATATGTATTGGAGATTAAACCTTTGTCCATTGATTCGTTTGTGAACGTTTTCGCCCATTCTGAGGGTTGCCTTTTTCCATTCCCGTTTTTTTAACAAAGAAAGAAAGCAAGCAAAAGAAGCAGAACACTAATGTGCGTGAAATATGCCTCTTGAAACTGTCGTTTTGAAATATGGACGTCTTTTGAAATTTTTGGTCGATATATGACCCCAGGATTTGTTTTCAGGGCAGGTGTCATTTACAGTCCTGTAATGATTTGGAATATCCACTGACCATTAGCGCTGGGATTAAAGCTGCTGTTGTGTGAAACGGCCACAAGGTGGCAGCAGTTCTCCCTTACCAAATCTGGTTACTAGGGCAGCAGAGCCTCAATGGAAGTCGCCTTCTAGATTGGAATGTAGAACGGAATGTGCCAGGAGAAAGCCCCTCAAGTTTGTCTCACTACTTCTTGTTCGTGTTTTTAATTTATTTTTTTATTTTTTATTACAGCAAGTTTGAGTACAACGTTTAGCTTGTTGTAGGTGTGCAAGAGGTGGTTCTTTTACACATATACATATGTCTGTTCTTCCTGGGATCCTTTTCCCATGTACGTTATGACAGAATGTTGAGTAGTCTTCTCTTGGTACTCCGTAGGTCTTTGGTGATTCTATACGTCTACTGTGTTTGTATATGTCTGTTAACCCCAATATCGTAATGAATTCAATCCTCACACCTTTCCTTTGGTGAACCATAAGTTTGTTTAATGAATCTGTGATTGCCCTTCTCCGTGGAAATATCTGCCCTGGTATCAATTTATAGGTAACACCTATAAGTGATATGATATGATATGTGTCTTTCACTTTCTGACTTACTCCAAGTCACGTGATTACCTCGAGACTCATCTACGGTGCTGCAAATGGCATTGTGTCCTTTTTTTCCTTGGCGAATATTCTGTCTTAGCGAGGTCCATTTTCTGCAATGTGATTCCCCGAGGGCTGAGGATTAGCTGACCTGTGCAGCCTGACCCTGCCGGCAAGCCCTCCCCAGGTGTGCCTGGGTTGAGGTCAATATAAACAGCACTCCAGGCAGCAATAGCCCCTGCAGCTGTGCCTGACTCCATATTCTCTGCCCCGTCAGCAGTCTCGGGGCTGTGCTGGTGGGAGGGTGTGAGGGTCCACGGCTTTGTGGGTGGCCCGGTGTGAGTGGGGATCTGCTGGACTTTCGGCAGGAGTTGCCAGGCTGCCACCTGTAAAGAAGAGGATGTGTCACCCATAACTTCCACTGGAATATCTCTCCGGGCTGAGGTGAGGAAGGAAAAAAAGGAGTGGGGGCCGGGACAGGAGGGGTATCTCAGGCAGGGCAATGGAAAGCTTCCAGAAGAGCGCCCGTGGCCAGGACCATCCTGGCTGACCTGCAGGCACCAAGTTGGCCTGCGTGCTGTCGCTGGTGTGGCTCCACGGCCCTTCCTCTAGGCTTTCAAGCCCTTGTACATATTCAGGTGTTTCACCTGGGAAGGGTGGGAAGAGTTCAGCAGCAGCTGGCCTGGGGCTCAGCTCACGTTTACTCACAGAGGCCTCGGCACGGTCCCCCAGCTTTGCAATAAGGACGCTCCTTGCGTGGGCGGGCGGGGCTGCTGGCTGTATGGGAGATGATTCCCCACCTCTGACCAATTTCAGAATTGTTTACCACTGGAGCAAGTGCCTTGGTAGTGTTTTCCTCTGTATAAATGTTAGGTTCAGTTTTTTTTTCTTTTTTGTTCAAGTTAGATTTTATTCCTCTTTTATGTATTTATGGATATAAGCATGGAAATAATTCATTCTTATAAATACATCAGTGTGAATGGAAGAACTTTTTTTCTGTTTTATTTTTACATTTTATTTTTAAAAATTTTGAAATTTAATTTAATTTATTTTTTTATACAGTAGGTTATTATTAGTTATCTATTTTATGCATATACATGTATACAGGTCAATCCCAATCTCCCAACTCATCCCACCACCACCACCCCATGGCTTCCCCCACTTTGTGTCCATGTCCATACGTTTGTTCTCTACCTCTGTGTCTCTATTTCTGCCCTGCAAACCAGTTCATCTGTACCATTTTTCTAGGTTCCACATGTAGGCATTAATATACAATATTTGTTTTTCTCTTTCTGACTTACTTCACTCTGTATGACAGTCTCTAGATCCATCAACTTCTCTACAAAAGACCCAGTTTCATTCCTTTTTTTGGCTGAGTAATATTCCATTTTATATATGTACCACATCTTTATCCATTCGTCTGTCTGTGGGCATTTAGGTTGCTTCCATTGCCTGGCTATTGTAAATAGTGCTGCAATGAACATTGTGGTGAATGTGTCTTTGTGATTTATGGTTTTCTCTGGGTATATGCCCAGAAGTGGGATTGCTGGATCCTATGGTAATTCTCTTTTTAGTTTTTTAAAGGAACCTCCATACTGTTCTCCATAGTGACTGTATCAATTTACATTCCCACCAATAGCGGAAGAGGGTTCCTTTTGTCCACACCCTCCCCAGAATATGTTGTTTGTAGATTATCTGATGATGCCGATTCTCACAGGTGTGAGGTCTTACCTCATTGTAGTTTTGATTTGCATTTCTCTAATAATTAGTGATGTTGAGCAGCTTTTCATGTGCGTCTTGGCCATCTCTGTGTCTTCTTTGAAGAAACGTCTCTTTAGATCTTCTGCCCATTTTTGTATTGGGTTGTTTGTTTTATTAATATTAAGCTGCATGAGCTGTTTATATGTATTGGAGATTAAACCTTTGTCCATTGATTCGTTTGTGAACGTTTTCGCCCATTCTGAGGGTTGCCTTTTTCCATTCCCGTTTTTTTAACAAAGAAAGAAAGCAAGCAAAAGAAGCAGAACACTAATGTGCGTGAAATATGCCTCTTGAAACTGTCGTTTTGAAATATGGACGTCTTTTGAAGTTTTTGGTCGATATATGACCCCAGGATTTGTTTTCAGGGCAGGTGTCATTTACAGGCCTGTAATGATTTGGAATATCCACTGACCATTAGCGCTGGGATTAAAGCTGCTGTTGTGTGAAACGGCCACAAGGTGGCAGCAGTTCTCCCTTACCAAATCTGGTTACTAGGGCAGCAGAGCCTCAAAGGAAGTCGCCTTCTAGATTGGAATGTAGAAGGGAATGTGCCAGGAGAAAGCCCCTCAAGTTTGTCTCACTACTTCTTGTTCGTGTTTTTAATTTAATTTTTTATTTTTTATTACAGCAAGTTTGAGTACAACGTTTAGCTTGTTGTAGGTGTGCAAGAGGTGGTTCTTTTACACATATACATATGTCTGTTCTTCCTGGGATCCTTTTCCCATGTACGTTATGACAGAATGTTGAGTAGTCTTCTCTTGGTACTCCGTAGGTCTTTGGTGATTCTATACGTCTACTGTGTTTGTATATGTCTGTTAACCCCAATATCGTAATGAATTCAATCCTCACACCTTTCCTTTGGTGAACCATAAGTTTGTTTAATGAATCTGTGATTGCCCTTCTCCGTGGAAATATCTGCCCTGGTATCAATTTATAGGTAACACCTATAAGTGATATGATATGATATGTGTCTTTCACTTTCTGACTTACTCCAAGTCACGTGATTACCTCGAGACTCATCTACGGTGCTGCAAATGGCATTGTGTCCTTTTTTTCCTTGGCGAATATTCTGTCTTAGCGAGGTCCATTTTCTGCAATGTGATTCCCCGAGGGCTGAGGATTAGCTGACCTGGGCAGCCTGACCCTGCCGGCAAGCCCTCCCCAGGTGTGCCTGGGTTGAGGTCAATATAAACAGCACTCCAGGCAGCAATAGCCCCTGCAGCTGTGCCTGACTCCATATTCTCTGCCCCGTCAGCAGTCTCGGGGCTGTGCTGGTGGGAGGGTGTGAGGGTCCACGGCTTTGTGGGGGGCCCGGTGTGAGTGGGGCTCTGCTGGACTTTCGGCAGGAGTTGCCAGGCTGCCACCTGTAAAGAAGAGGATGTGTCACCCATAACTTCCACTGGAATATCTCTCCGGGCTGAGGTGAGGAAGGAAAAAAAGGAGTGGGGGCCGGGACAGGAGGGGTATCTCAGGCAGGGCAATGGAAAGCTTCCAGAAGAGCGCCCGTGGCCAGGACCATCCTGGCTGACCTGCAGGCACCAAGTTGGCCTGCGTGCTGTCGCTGGTGTGGCTCCACGGCCCTTCCTCTAGGCTTTCAAGCCCTTGTACATATTCAGGTGTTTCACCTGGGAAGGGTGTGAAGAGTTCAGCAGCAGCTGGCCTGGGGCTCAGCTCACGTTTACTCACAGAGGCCTCGGCACGGTCCCCCAGCTTTGCAATAAGGACGCTCCTTGCGTGGGCGGGCGGGGCTGCTGGCTGTATGGGAGATGATTCCCCACCTCTGACCAATTTCAGAATTGTTTACCACTGGAGCAAGTGCCTTGGTAGTGTTTTCCTCTGTATAAATGTTAGGTTCAGTTTTTTTTCTTTTTTGGTTCAAGTTAGATTTTATTCCTCTTTTATGTATTTATGGATATAAGCATGGAAATAATTCATTCTTATAAATACATCAGTGTGAATGGAAGAACTTTCTTTCTGTTTTATTTTTACATTTTATTTTTAAAAATTTTGAAATTTAATTTAATTTATTTTTTTATACAGTAGGTTATTATTAGTTATCTATTTTATGCATATACATGTATACAGGTCAATCCCAATCTCCCAACTCATCCCACCACCACCACCCCATGGCTTCCCCCACTTTGTGTCCATGTCCATACGTTTGTTCTCTACCTCTGTGTCTCTATTTCTGTCCTGCAAACCAGTTCATCTGTACCATTTTTCTAGGTTCCACATATAGGCATTAATATACAATATTTGTTTTTCTCTTTCTGACTTACTTCACTCTGTATGACAGTCTCTAGATCCATCAACTTCTCTACAAATGACCCAATTTCATTCCTTTTTTTGGCTGAGTAATATTCCATTTTATATATGTACCACATCTTTATCCATTCGTCTGTCTGTGGGCATTTAGGTTGCTTCCATTACCTGGCTATTGTAAATAGTGCTGCAATGAACATTGTGGTGAATGTGTCTCTGTGATTTATGGTTTATCCTGGGTAAATGCCCAGAAGTGGGATTGCTGGATCCTATGGTAATTCTCTTTTTAGTTTTTTAAAGGAACCTCCATACTGTTCTCCATAGTGACTGTATCAATTTACATTCCCACCAATAGCGGAAGAGGGTTCCTTTTGTCCACACCCTCCCCAGAATTTGTTGTTTGTAGATTATCTGATGATGCCGATTCTAACAGGTGTGAGGTCTTACCTCATTGTAGTTTTGATTTGCATTTTTCTAATAATTAGTGATGTTGAGCAGCTTTTCATGTGCGTCTTGGCCATCTCTGTGTCTTCTTGGAAGAAACGTCTATTTAGATCTTCTGCCCATTTTTGTATTGGGTTGTTTGTTTTATTAATATTAAGCTGCATGAGGTGTTTATATATATTGGAGATTAAACCTTTGTCCATTGATTCGTTTGTGAACGTTTTCGCCCATTCTGAGGGTTGCCTTTTTCCATTCCCGTTTTTTTAACAAAGAAAGAAAGCAAGCAAAAGAAGCAGAACACTAATGTGCGTGAAATATGCCTCTTGAAACTGTCGTTTTGAAATATCGACGTCTTTTGAATTTTTTGGTCGATATATGACCCCAGGATTTGTTTTCAGGGCAGGTGTCATTTACAGGCCTGTAATGATTTGGAATATCCACTGACCATTAGCGCTGGGATTAAAGCTGCTGTTGTGTGAAACGGCCACAAGGTGGCAGCAGTTCTCCCTTACGAAATTTGGTTTCTAGGGCAGCAGAGCCTCAATGGAAGTCGCGTTCTAGATTGGAATGTAGAACGGAATGTACCAGGAGAAAGCCCCTCAGGTTTTTCTCACTAATTCTTGTTCGTGTTTTTAATTTCATTTTTTATTTTTTATTACAGCAAGTTTGAGTACAACGTTTAGCTTGTTGTAGGTGTGTAAGAGGTGGTTCTTTTACACATATACATATGTCTGTTCTTCCTGGGATCCTTTTCCCATGTACGTTATGACAGAATGTTGAGTAGTCTTCTCTTGGTACTCCGTAGGTCTTTGGTGATTATATACGTCTACTGTGTTTGTATATGTCTGTTAACCCCAATATCGTAATGAATTCAATGCTCACACCTTTCCTTTGGTGAACCATAAGTTTGTTTAATGAATCTGTGATTGCCCTTCTCCGTGGAAATATCTGCCCTGGTATCAATTTATAGGTAACACCTATAAGTGATATGATATGATATGTGTCTTTCACTTTCTGACTTACTCCAAGTCACGTGATTACCTCTAGACTCATCTACGGTGCTGCAAATGGCATTGTGTCCTTTTTTTCCTTGGCGAATATTCTGTCTTAGCGAGGTCCATTGTCTGCAATGTGATTCCCTGAGGGCTGAGGATTAGCTGACCTGGGCAGCCTGACCCTGCCGGCAAGCCCTCCCCACATGTGCCTGGGTTGAGGTCAATATAAACAGCACTCCAGGCAGCAATAGCCCCTGCAGCTGTGCCTGACTCCATATTCTCTGCTCCGTCAGCAGTCTCGGGGCTGTGCTGGTGAGAGGTTGTGAGGGTCCACGGCTTTGTGGGTGGCCCGGTGTGAGTGGGGCTCTGCTGGACTTTCTGCAGGAGTTGGCAGGCTGCCACCTGTAAAGAAGAGGATGTGTCACCCGTAACTTCCACTGGAGTATCTCTCCGGGCTGAGGTGAGGAAGGAAAATAAGGAGTGGGGGCCGGGACAGGAGGGGTATCTCAGGCAGGGCAATGGAAAGCTTCCAGAAGAGCGCCCGTGGCCAGGACCATCCTGGCTGACATGCAGGCACCAAGTTGGCCTGCGTGCTGTCGCTGGTGTGGCTCCACGGCCCTTCCTCTAGGCTTTCAAGCCCTTGTACATATTCAGGTGTTTCACCTGGGAAGGGTGGGAACAGTTCAGCAGCAGCTGGCCTGGGGCTCAGCTCACGTTTACTCACAGAGGCCTCGGCACGGTCCCCCAGCTTTGCAATAAAGACGCTCCTTGCGTGGGCGGGTGGGGCTGCTGGCTGTATGGGAGATGATTCCCCACCTATGACCAATTTCAGAATTGTTTACCACTGGAGCAAGTGCCTTGGTAGTGTTTTCCTCTGTATAACTGTTATGTTCAGTTTTTTTTTTTCTTTTTTGGTTCAAGTTAGATTTTATTCCTCTTTTATGTATTTATAGATATAAGCATGGAAATAATTCATTCTTATAAATACATCAGTGTGAATGGAAGAACTGTTTTTCTGTTTTATTTTTACATTTTATTTTTTAAAATTTTGAAATTTAATTTTATTTATTTTTTTATACACTAGGTTATTATTAGTTATCTATTTTATGCATAGACATGTATACAGGTCAATCCCAATCTCCCAACTCATCCCACCACCACCACCCCATGGCTTCCCCCACTTTGTGTCGATACGTTTGTTCTCTACCTCTGTGTCTCTATTTCTGCCCTGCAAACCAGTTCATCTGTAGCATTTTTCTAGGTTCCACATATAGGCATTAATATACAATATTTGTTTTTCTCTTTCTGACTTACTTCACTCTGTATGACAGTCTCTAGATCCATCAACTTCTCTACAAATGACTCAGTTTCATTCCTTTTTATGGCTGAGTAATATTCCATTTTATATATGTACAACATCTTTATCCATTCGTCTGTCTGTGGGCATTTAGGTTGCTTCCATTACCTGGCTATTGTAAATAGTGCTGCAATGAACATTGTGGTGAATGTGTCTCTGTGATTTATGGTTTTCTCTGGGTATATGCCCAGAAGTGGGATTGCTGGATCCTATGGTAATTCTCTTTTTAGTTTTTTAAAGGAACCTCCATACTGTTCTCCATAGTCACTGTATCAATTTACATTCCCACCAATAGAGGAAGAGGGTTCCTTTTGTCCACACCCTCCCCAGAATTTGTTGTTTGTACATTATCTGATGATGCCGATTCTAACAGGTGTGAGGTCTTACCTCATTGTAGTTTTGATTTGCATTTCTCTAATAATTAGTGATGTTGAGCAGCTTTTCATGTGCGTCTTGGCCATCTCTGTGTCTTCTTGGAAGAAACGTCTATTTAAATCTTCTGCCCATTTTTGTATTGGGTTGTTTGTTGTATTACTATTAAGCTGCATGAGCTCTATATATATATTGGAGATTAAACCTTTGTCCATTGATTCGTTTGTGAACGTTTTCGCCCCTTCTGAGGGTTACCTTTTTCCATTCCCGTTTTTGTAACAAAGAAAGAAAGAAAGCAAAAGAATCAGAACACTAATGTGCGTGAAATATGCCTCTTGAAACTGTCGTTTTGAAATATCGACGTCTTTTGAATTTTTTGGTCGATATATGACCCCAGGATTTGTTTTCAGGGCAGGTGTCATTTACAGGCCTGTAATGATTTGGAATATCCACTGACCATTAGCGCTGGGATTAAAGCTGCTGTTGTGTGAAACGGCCACAAGGTGGCAGCAGTTCTCCCTTACCAAATCTGGTTAATAGGGCAGCAGAGCCTCAATGGAAGTCGCGTTCTAGAATGGAATGTAGAACGGAATGTGCCAGGAGAAAGCCCCTCAAGTTTGTCTCACTACTTCTTTTTCGTGTTGTTAATTTAATTTTTTATTTTTTATTACAGCAAGTTTGAGTACAACGTTTAGCTTTTGTAGGTGTGCAAGAGGTGGTTCTTTTACACATATACATATGTCTGTTCTTCCTGGGATCCTTTTCCCATGTTCGTTATGACAGAATGTTGAGTAGTCTTCTCTTGGTACTCCGTAGGTCTTTGGTGATTATATATGTCTACTGTGTTTGTATATGTCTGTTAACCCCAATATTGTAATGAATTCAATCCTCACACCTTTCCTTTGGTGAACCATAAGTTTGTTTAATGAATCTGTGATTGCCCTTCGTGGAAATATCTGCCTTGGTATCAATTTATAGTTAACACCTATAATTGATATGATATGATATGTGTCTTTCACTTTCTGACTTACTCCAAGTCACGTGATTACCTCTAGACTCTTCTACGGTGCTGCAAATGGCATTGTGTGCTTCTTTTCCTTGGCAAATATTCTGTCTTAGCGAGGTCCATTTTCTGCAATGTGATTCCCTGAGGGCTGAGGATTAGCTGACCTGGGCAGCCTGACCCTGCCGGCAAGCCCTCCCCAGGTGTGCCTGGGTTGAGGTCAATATAAACAGCACTCCAGGCAGCAATAGCCTCTGCAGATGTGCCTGACTCCATATTCTCTGCCCCGTCAGCAGTCTCGGGGCTGTGCTGGTGGGAGGGTGTGAGGGTCCACGGCTTTGTGGGTGGCCCGGTGTGAGTGGGGCTCTGCTGGACTTTCTGCAGGAGTTGCCAGGCTGCCACCTGTAAAGAAGAGGATGTGTCACCCGTAACTTCCACTGGAGTATCTCTCCGGGCTGAGGTGAGTAAGGAAAAAAAGGAGTGGGGGCCGGGACAGGAGGGGTATCTCAGGCAGGGCAATGGAAAGCTTCCAGAAGAGCGCCCGTGGCCAGGACCATCCTGGCTGACATGCAGGCACCAAGTTGGCCTGCGTGCTTTCGCGGGTGTGGCTCCACGGCCCTTCCTCTACGTTTTCAAGCCCTTGTACATATTCAGGTGTTTCACCTGGGAAGGGTGGGAACAGTTCAGCAGCAGCTGGCCTGGGGCTCAGCTCACGTTTACTCACAGAGGACTCGGCACGGTCCCACAACTTTGCAATAAGGACGCTCCTTGCGTGGGCGGGTGGGGCTGCTGGCTGTATGGGAGATGATTCCCCACCTCTGACCAATTTCAGAATTGTTTACCACTGGAGCAAGTGCCTTGGTAGTGTTTTCCTCTGTATAACTGTTAGGTTCAGTATTTTTTTTTCTTTTTTGGTTCAAGTTAGATTTTATTCCTCTTTTATGTATTTATAGATATAAGCATGGAAATAATTCATTCTTATAAATACATCAGTGTGAATGGAAGAACTTCTTTTCTGTTTTATTTTTACATTTTATTTTTAAAAATTTTGAAATTTAATTTTATTTATTTTTTTATACACTAGGTTATTATTAGTTATCTATTTTATGCATAGACATGTATACAGGTCAATCCCCATCTCCCAACTCATCCCACCACCTCCACCCCATGGCTTCCCCCACTTTGTGTCGATACGTTTGTTCTCTACCTCTGTGTCTCTATTTCTGCCCTGCAAACCAGTTCATCTGTAGCATTTTTCTAGGTTCCACATATAGGCATTAACATACAATATTTGTTTTTCTATTTCTGACTTACTTCACTCTGTATGACAGTCTCTAGATCCATCAACTTCTCTACAAATGACTCAGTTTCATTCCTTTTTATGGCTGAGTAATATTCCATTTTATATATGTACCACATCTTTATCCATTCGTCTGTCTGTGGGCATTTAGGTTGCTTCCAATACCTGGCTATTGTAAATAGTGCTGCAATGAAAATTGTGGTGAATGTGTCTCTGTGATTTATGGTTTTCTCTGGGTATATGCCCAGAAGTGGGATTGCTGGATCCTATGGTAATTCTCTTTTTAGTTTTTTAAAGGAACCTCCATACTGTTCTCCATAGTGACTGTATCAATTTACATTCCCACCAATAGCGGAAGAGGGTTCCTTTTCTCCACACCCTCCCCAGAATTTGTTGTTTGTAGATTATCTGATGATGCCGATTCTAACAGGTGTGAGGCCTTACCTCATTGTAGTTTTGATTTGCATTTCTCTAATAATTAGTGATGTTGAGCAGCTTTTCATGTGCGTCTTGGCCATCTCTGTGTCTTCTTGGAAGAAACGTCTATTTAGATCTTCTGCCCATTTTTGTATTGGGTTGTTTCTTTTATTAATATTAAGCTGCATGAGCTGTTTATATATATTGGAGATTAAACCTTTGTCCATTGATTCGTTTGTGAACGTTTTCGCCCATTCTGAGGGTTGTCTTTTTCCATTCCCGTTTTTTTAACAAAGAAAGAAAGAAATCAAAAGAAGCAGAACACTAATGTGCGTGAAATATGCCTCTTGAAACTGTCGTTTTGAAATATGGACGTCTTTTGAATTTTTTGGTCGATATATGACCCCAGGATTTGTTTTCAGGGCAGGTGTCATTTACAGGCCTGTAATGATTTGGAATATCCACTGACCATTAGCGCTGGGATTAAAGCTGCTGTTGTGTGAAACGGCCACAAGGTGGCAGCAGTTCTCCCTTACCAAATCTGGTTACTAGGGCAGCAGAGCCTCAATGGAAGTCGCGTTCTAGATTGGAATGTAGAACGGAATGTACCAGGAGAAAGCCCCTCAAGTTTTTCTCACTAATTCTTGTTCGTGTTTTTAATTTCATTTTTTATTTTTTATTACAGCAAGTTTGAGTACAACGTTTAGCTTGTTGTAGGTGTGCAAGAGGTGGTTCTTTTACACATATACATATGTCTGTTTTTCCTGGGATCCTTTTCCCATGTTCGTTATGACAGAATGTTGAGTAGTCTTCTCTTGGTACTCCGTAGGTCTTTGGTCATTATATACGTCTACTGTGTTTGTATATGTCTGTTAACGCCAATATCATAATGAATTCAATCCTCACACCTTTCCTTTGGTGAACCATAAGTTTGTTTAATGAATCTGTGATTGCCCTTCTCCGTGGAAATATCTGCCCTGGTATCAATTTATAGGTATCACCTATAAGTGATATGATATGATATGTGTCTTTCACTTTCTGACTTACTCCAAGTCACGTGATTACCTCTAGACTCATCTACGGTGCTGCAAATGGCATTGTGTGCTTTTTTTCCTTGGCGAATATTCTGTCTTAGCGAGGTCCATTTTCTGCAATGTGATTCCCTGAGGGCTGAGGATTAGCTGACCTGGGCAGCCTGACCCTGCCAGCAAGCCCTCCCCAGGTGTGCCTGGGTTGAGGTTAATATAAACAGCACTCCAGGCAGCAATAGCCCCTGCAGCTGTGCCTGAGTCCATATTCTCTGCCCCGTCAGCAGTCTCGGGGCTGTGCTGGTGGGAGGGTGTGAGGGTCCACGGCTTTGTGGGTGGCCCGGTGTGAGTGGGGCTCTGCTGGACTTTCTGCAGGAGTTGCCAGGCTGCCACCTGTAAAGAAGAGGATGTGTCACCCGTAACTTCCACTGGAGTATCTCTCCGGGCTGAGGTGAGTAAGGAAAAAAAGGAGTGGGGGCCGGGACAGGAGGGGTATCTCAGGCAGGGCAATGGAAAGCTTCCAGAAGAGCGCCCGTGGCCAGGACCATCCTGGCTGACATGCAGGCACCAAGTTGGCCTGCGTGCTTTCGCGGGTGTGACTCCACGGCCCTTCCTCTACGCTTTCAAGCCCTTGTACATATTCAGGTGTTTCACCTGGGAAGGGTGGGAACAGTTCAGCAGCAGCTGGCCTGGGGCTCAGCTCACGTTTATTCACAGAGGACTCGGCACGGTCCCACAGCTTTGCAATAAGGACGCTCCTTGCGTGGGCGGGTGGGGCTGCTGGCTGTATGGGAGATGATTCCCCACCTCTGACCAATTTCAGAATTGTTTACCACTGGAGCAAGTGCCTTGGTAGTGTTTTCCTCTGTATAACTGTTAGGTTCAGTATTTTTTTTTTCTTTTTTGGTTCAAGTTAGATTTTATTCCTCTTTTATGTATTTATAGATATAAGCATGGAAATAATTCATTCTTATAAATACATCAGTGTGAATGGAAGAACTTCTTTTCTGTTTTATTTTTACATTTTATTTTTAAAAATTTTGAAATTTAATTTTATTTATTTTTTTATACACTAGGTTATTATTAGTTATCTATTTTATGCATAGACATGTATACAGGTCAATCCCAATCTCCCAACTCATCCCACCACCTCCACCCCATGGCTTCCCCCACTTTGTGTCGATACGTTTGTTCTCTACCTCTGTGTCTCTATTTCTGCCCTGCAAACCAGTTCATCTGTAGCATTTTTCTAGGTTCCACATATAGGCATTAATATACAATATTTGTTTTTCTCTTTCTGACTTACTTCACTCTGTATGACAGTCTCTAGATCCATCAACTTCTCTACAAATGACTCAGTTTCATTCCTTTTTATGGCTGAGTAATATTCCATTTTATATATGTACCACATCTTTATCCATTCGTCTGTCTGTGGGCATTTAGGTTGCTTCCATTACCTGGCTACTGTAAATAGTGCTGCAATGAAAATTGTCGTGAATGTGTCTCTGTGATTTATGGTTTTCTCTGGGTATATGCCCAGAAGTGGGATTGCTGGATCCTATGGTAATTCTCTTTTTAGTTTTTTAAAGGAACCTCCATACTGTTCTCCATAGTGACTGTATCAATTTACATTCCCACCAATAGCGGAAGAGGGTTCCTTTTCTCCACACCCTCCCCAGAATTTGTTGTTTGTAGATTATCTGATGATGCCGATTCTAACAGGTGTGAGGTCTTACCTCATTGTAGTTTTGATTTGCATTTCTCTAATAATTAGTGATGTTGAGCAGCTTTTCATGTGCGTCTTTGCCATCTCTGTGTCTTCATGGAAGAAACGTCTATTTAGATCTTCTGCCCATTTTTGTATTGGGTTGTTTGTTTTATTAATATTAAGCTGCATGAGCTGTTTATATATATTGGAGATTAAACCTTTGTCCATTGATTCGTTTGTGAACGTTTTCGCCCATTCTGAGGGTTGCCTTTTTCCATTCCCGTTTTTTTAACAAAGAAAGAAAGAAATCAAAAGAAGCAGAACACTAATGTGCGTGAAATATGCCTCTTGAAACTGTCGTTTTGAAATATGGACGTCTTTTGAATTTTTTGGTCGATATATGACCCCAGGATTTGTTTTCAGGGCAGGTGTCATTTACAGGCCTGTAATGATTTGGAATATCCACTGACCATTAGCGATGGGATTAAAGCTGCTGTTGTGTGAAACGGCCACAAGGTGGCAGCAGTTCTCCCTTACCAAATCTGGTTACTAGGGCAGCAGAGCCTCAATGGAAGTCGCGTTCTAGATTGGAATGTAGAACGGAATGTACCAGGAGAAAGCCCCTCAAGTTTTTCTCACTAATTCTTGTTCGTGTTTTTAATTTCATTTTTTATTTTTTATTACAGCAAGTTTGAGTACAACGTTTAGCTTGTTGTAGGTGTGCAAGAGGTGGTTCTTTTACACATATACATATGTCTGTTCTTCCTGGGATCCTTTTCCCATGTTCGTTATGACAGAATGTTGAGTAGTCTTCTCTTGGTACTCCGTAGGTCTTTGGTGATTATATACGTCTACTGTGTTTGTATATGTCTGTTAACCCCAATATCATAATGAATTCAATCCTCACACCTTTCCTTTGGTGAACCATAAGTTTGTTTAATGAATCTGTGATTGCCCTTCTCCGTGGAAATATCTGCCCTGGTATCAATTTATAGGTAACACCTATAAGTGATATGATATGATATGTGTCTTTCACTTTCTGACTTACTCCAAGTCACGTGATTACCTCTAGACTCATCTACGGTGCTGCAAATGGCATTGTGTGCTTTTTTTCCTTGGCGAATATTCTGTCTTAGCGAGGTCCATTTTCTGCAATGTGATTCCCTGAGGGCTGAGGATTAGCTGACCTGGGCAGCCTGACCCTGCCGGCAAGCCCTCCCCAGGTGTGCCTGGGTTGAGGTCAATATAAACAGCACTCCAGGCAGCAATAGCCCCTGCAGCTGTGCCTGAGTCCATATTCTCTGCCCCGTCAGCAGTCTCGGGGCTGTGCTGCTGGGAGGGTGTGAGGGTCCACGGCTTTGTGGGTGGCCCGGTGTGAGTGGGGCTCTGCTGGACTTTCTGTAGGATTTGCCAGGCTGCCACCTGTAAAGAAGAGGATGTGTCACCCATAACTTCCACTGGAGTATCTCTCCGGGCTGAGGTGAGTAAGGAAAAAAAGGAGTGGGGGCCGGGACAGGAGGGGTATCTCAGGCAGGGCAATGGAAAGCTTCCAGAAGAGCGCCCGTGGCCAGGACCATCCTGGCTGACCTGCAGGCACCAAGTTGGCCTGCGTGCTGTCGCTGGTGTGGCTCCACGGCCCTTCCTCTACGCTTTCAAGACCTTGTACATATTCAGGTGTTTCACCTGGGAAGGGTGGGAACAGTTCAGCAGCAGCTGGCCTGGGGCTCAGCTCACGTTTACTCACAGAGGCCTCGGCACGGTCCCCCAGCTTTGCAATAAAGACGCTCCTTGCGTGGGCGGGTGGGGCTGCTGGCTGTATGGGAGATGATTCCCCACCTCTGACCAATTTCAGAATTGTTTACCACTGGAGCAAGTGCCTTGGTAGTGTTTTCCTCTGTATAACTGTTATGTTCAGTTTTTTTTTTTTTTTGGTTCAAGTTAGATGTTATTCCTCTTTTATGTATTTATAGATATAAGCATGGAAATAATTCATTCTTATAAATACATCAGTGTGAATGGAAGAACTTCTTTTCTGTTTTATTTTTACATTTTATTTTTAAAAATTTTGAAATTTAATTTAGTTTATTTTTTTATACACTAGGTTATTATTAGTTATCTATTTTATGCATAGACATGTATACAGGTCAATCCCAATCTCCCAACTCATCCCACCACCACCACCCCATGGATTCCCCCACTTTGTGTCCATACGTTTGTTCTCTACCTCTGTGTCTCTATTTCTGCCCTGCAAACCAGTTCATCTGTACCATTTTTCTAGGTCCCACATATAGGCATTAATATACAATATTTGTTTTCCTCTTTCTGACTTACTTCACTCTGTATGACAGTCTCTAGATCCATCAACTTCTCTACAAATGACTCAGTTTCATTCCTTTTTATGGCTGAGTAATATTCCATTTTATATATGTACCACATCTTTATCCATTCGTCTGTCTGTGGGCATTTAGGTTGCTTCCATTACCTGGCTATTGTAAATAGTGCTGCAATGAACATTGTGGTGAATGTGTCTCTGTGATTTATGGTTTTCTCCGGGTATATGCCCAGAAGTGGGATTGCTGGATCCTATGGTAATTCTCTTTTTAGTTTTTTAAAGGAACCTCCATACTGTTCTCCATAGTGACTGTATCAATTTACATTCCCACCAATAGCGGAAGAGGGTTCCTTTTCTCCACACCCTCCCCAGAATTTGTTGTTTGTAGATTATCTGATGATGCCGATTCTAACAGGTGTGAGGTCTTACCTCATTGTAGTTTTGATTTGCATTTCTCTAATAATTAGTGATGTTGAGCAGCTTTTCATGTGCGTCTTGGCCATCTCTGTGTCTTCTTGGAAGAAACGTCTATTTAGATCTTCTGCCCATTTTTGTATTGGGTTGTTTGTTTTATTAATATTAAGCTGCATGAGCTGTTTATATATATTGGAGATTAAACCTTTGTCCATTGATTCGTTTGTGAACGTTTTCGCCCATTCTGAGGGTTGCCTTTTTCCATTCCCGTTTTTTTAACAAAGAAAGAAAGAAATCAAAAGAAGCAGAACACTAATGTGCGTGAAATATGCCTCTTGAAACTGTCGTTTTGAAATATGGACGTCTTTTGAATTTTTTGGTCGATATATGACCCCAGGATTTGTTTTCAGGGCAGGTGTCATTTACAGGCCTGTAATGATTTGGAATATCCACTGACCATTAGCGCTGGGATTAAAGCTGCTGTTGTGTGAAACGGCCACAAGGTGGCAGCAGTTCTCCCTTACCAAATCTGGTTACTAGGGCAGCAGAGCCTCAATGGAAGTCGCGTTCTAGATTGGAATGTAGAACGGAATGTACCAGGAGAAAGCCCCTCAAGTTTTTCTCACTAATTCTTGTTCGTGTTTTTAATTTCATTTTTTATTTTTTATTACAGCAAGTTTGAGTACAAAGTTTAGCTTGTTGTAGGTGTGCAAGAGGTGGTTCTTTTACACATATACATATGTCTGTTCTTCCTGGGATCCTTTTCCCATGTTCGTTATGACAGAATGTTGAGTAGTCTTCTCTTGGTATTCCGTAGGTCTTTGGTGATTATATACGTCTACTGTGTTTGTATATGTCTGTTAACCCCAATATCATAATGAATTCAATCCTCACACCTTTCCTTTGGTGAACCATAAGTTTGTTTAATGAATCTGTGATTGCCCTTCTCCGTGGAAATATCTGCCCTGGTATCAATTTATAGGTAACACCTATACGTGATATGATATGATATGTGTCTTTCACTTTCTGACTTACTCCAAGTCACGTGATTACCTCTAGACTCATCTACGGTGCTGCAAATGGCATTGTGTGCTTTTTTTCCTTGGCGAATATTCTGTCTTAGCGAGGTCCATTTTCTGCAATGTGATACCCTGAGGGCTGAGGATTAGCTGACCTGGGCAGCCTGACCCTGCCGGCAAGCCCTCCCCAGGTGTGCCTGGGTTGAGGTTAATATAAACAGCACTCCAGGCAGCAATAGCCCCTGCAGCTGTGCCTGACTCCATATTCTCTGCCCCGTCAGCAGTCTCGGGGCTGTGCTGGTGGGAGGGTGTGAGGGTCCACGGCTTTGTGGGTGGCCCGGTGTGAGTGGGGCTCTGCTGGACTTTCTGCAGGAGTTGCCAGGCTGCCACCTGTAAAGAAGAGGATGTGTCACACGTAACTTCCACTGGAGTATCTCTCCGGGCTGAGGTGAGTAAGGAAAAAGAGGAGTGGGGGCCGGGACAGCAGGGGTATCTCAGGCAGGGAAATGGAAAGCTTCCAGAAGAGCGCCCGTGGCCAGGACCATCCTGGCTGACCTGCAGGCACCAAGTTGGCCTGCGTGCTTTCGCGGGTGTGGCTCCACGGCCCTTCCTCTACACTTTCAAGCCCTTGTACATATTCAGGTGTTTCACCTGGGAAGGGTGGGAACAGTTCAGCAGCAGCTGGCCTGGGGCTCAGCTCACGTTTACTCACAGAGGCCTCGGCACGGTCCCACTGTTTTGCAATAAGGACGCTCCTTGCGTGGGCGGGTGGGGCTGCTGGCTGTATGGGAGATGATTCCCCACCTCTGACCAATTTCAGAATTGTTTACCACTGGAGCAAGTGCCTTGGTAGTGTTTTCCTCTGTATAACTGTTAGGTTCAGTTTTTTTTTTCTTTTTTGGTTCAAGTTAGATTTTATTCCTCTTTTATGTATTTATAGATATAAGCATGGAAATAATTCATTCTTATAAATACATCAGTGTGAATGGAAGAACTTCTTTTCTGTTTTATTTTTACATTTTATTTTTAAAAATTTTGAAATTTAATTTTATTTATTTTTTATACACTAGGTTATTATTAGTTATCTATTTTATGCATAGACATATATACAGGTCAATCCCAATCTCCCAACTCATCCCACCACCACCACCCCATGGCTTCCCCCACTTTGTGTCGATACGTTTGTTCTCTACCTCTGTGTCTCTATTTCTGCCCTGCAAACCAGTTCATCTGTAGCATTTTTCTAGGTTCCACATATAGGCATTAATATACAATATTTGTTTTTCTCTTTCTGACTTACTTCACTCTGTATGACAGTCTCTAGATCCATCAACTTCTCTACAAATGACTCAGTTTCATTCCTTTTTATGGCTGAGTAATATTCCATTTTATATATGTACCACATCTTTATCCATTCGTCTGTCTGTGGGCATTTAGGTTGCTTCCATTACCTGGCTATTGTAAATAGTGCTGCAATGAACATTGTGGTGAATGTGTCTCTGTGATTTATGGTTTTCTCTGGGTATATGCCCAGAAGTGGGATTGCTGGATCCTATGGTAATTCTCTTTTTAGTTTTTTAAAGGAACCTCCATACTGTTCTCCATAGTGACTGTATCAATTTACATTCCCACCAATAGCGGAAGAGGGTTCCTTTTCTCCACACCCTCCCCAGAATTTGTTGTTTGTAGATTATCTGATGATGCCGATTCTAACAGGTGTGAGGTCTTACCTCATTGTAGTTTTGATTTGCATTTCTCTAATAATTAGTGATGTTGAGCAGCTTTTCATGTGCGTCTTGGCCATCTCTGTGTCTTCTTGGAAGAAACGTCTATTTAGATCTTCTGCCCATTTTTGTATTGGGTTGTTTGTTTTATTAATATTAAGCTGCATGAGCTGTTTATATATATTGGAGATTAAACCTTTGTCCATTGATTCGTTTGTGAACGTTTTCGCCCATTCTGAGGGTTGCCTTTTTCCATTCCCGTTTTTTTAACAAAGAAAGAAAGAAATCAAAAGAAGCAGAACACTAATGTGCGTGAAATATGCCTCTTGAAACTGTCGTTTTGAAATATGGACGTCTTTTGAATTTTTTGGTCGATATATGACCCCAGGATTTGTTTTCAGGGCAGGTGTCATTTACAGGCCTGTAATGATTTGGAATATCCCCTGACCATTAGCGCTGGGATTAAAGCTGCTGTAGTGTGAAACGGCCACAAGGTGGCAGCAGTTCTCCCTTACCAAATCTGGTTACTAGGGCAGCAGAGCCTCAATGGAAGTCGCGTTCTAGATTGGAATGTAGAACGGAATGTACCAGGAGAAAGCCCCTCAAGTTTTTCTCACTAATTCTTGTTCGTGTTTTTAATTTCATTTTTTATTTTTTATTACAGCAAGTTTGAGTACAACGTTTAGCTTGTTGTAGGTGTGCAAGAGGTGGTTCTTTTACACATATACATATGTCTGTTCTTCCTGGGATCCTTTTCCCATGTACGTTATGACAGAATGTTGAGTAGTCTTCTCTTGGTACTCCGTAGGTCTTTGGTGATTATATACGTCTACTGTGTTTGTATATGTCTGTTAACCCCAATATCATAATGAATTCAATCCTCACACCTTTCCTTTGGTGAACCATAAGTTTGTTTAATGAATCTGTGATTGCCCTTCTCCGTGGAAATATCTGCCCTGGTATCAATTTATAGGTAACACCTATAAGTGATATGATATGATATGTGTCTTTCACTTTCTGACTTACTCCAAGTCACGTGATTACCTCTAGACTCATCTACGGTGCTGCAAACGGCATTGTGTGCTTTTTTTCCTTGGCTAATATTCTGTCTTAGCGAGGTCCATTTTCTGCAATGTGATTCCCTGAGGGCTGAGGATTAGCTGACCTGGGCAGCCTGACCCTGCTGGCAAGCCCTCCCCAGGTGTGCCTGGGTTGAGGTCAATATAAAGAGCACTCCAGGCAGCAATAGCCCCTGCAGCTGTGCCTGACTCCATATTCTCTGCCCCGTCAGCAGTCTCGGGGCTGTGCTGGTGGGAGGGTGTGAGGGTCCACGGCTTTGTGGGTGGCCCGTGTGAGTGGGGCTCTGCTGGACTTTCTGCAGGAGTTGCCAGGCTGCCACCTGTAAAGAAGAGGATGTGTCACCCGTAACTTCCACTGGAGTATCTCTCCGGGCTGAGGTGAGTAAGGAAAAAAAGGAGTGGGGGCCGGGACAGGAGGGGTATCTCAGGCAGGGCAATGGAAAGCTTCCAGAAGAGCGCCCGTGGCCAGGACCATCCTGGCTGACCTGCAGGCACCAAGTTGGCCTGCGTGCTTTCGCGGGTGTGGCTCCACGGCCCTTCCTCTACGCTTTCAAGCCCTTGTACATATTCAGGTGTTTCACCTGGGAAGGGTGGGAACAGTTCAGCAGCAGCTGGCCTGGGGCTCAGCTCACGTTTACTCACAGAGGCCTCGGCACGGTCCCCCAGCTTTGCAATAAGGACGCTCCTTGCGTGGGCGGGTGGGGCTGCTGGCTGTATGGGAGATGATTCCCCACCTCTGACCAATTTCAGAATTGTTTACCACTGGAGCAAGTGCCTTGGTAGTGTTTTCCTCTGTATAACTGTTAGGTTCAGTTTTTTTTTTTCTTTTTTGGTTCAAGTTAGATTTTATTCCTCTTTTATGTATTTATAGATATAAGCATGGAAATAATTCATTCTTATAAATACATCAGTGTGAATGGAAGAACTTTTTTTCTGTTTTATTTTTACATTTTATTTTTAAAAATTTTGAAATTTAATTTTATTTATTTATTTATACACTAGGTTATTATTAGTTATCTATTTTATGCATAGACAAGTATACAGGTCAATCCCAATCTCCCAACTCATCCCACCACCATCACCCCATGGCTTCCCCCACTTTGTGTCGATACGTTTGTTCTCTACCTCTGTGTCTCTATTTCTGCCCTGCAAACCAGTTCATCGGTACCATTTTTCTAGGTTCCACATATAGGCATTAATATACAATATTTGTTTTTCTCTTTCTGACTTACTTCACTCTGTATGACAGTCTCTAGATCCATCAACTTCTTTACAAATGACTCAGTTTCATTCCTTTTTATGGCTGAGTAATATTCCATTTTATATATGTACCACATCTTTATCCATTCGTCTGTCTTTGGGCATTTGGTTGCTTCCATTACCTGGCTATTGTAAATAGTGCTGCAATGAACATTGTGGTGAATGTGTCTCTGTGATTTATGATTTTCTCTGGGTATATGCCCAGAAGTGGGATTGCTGGATCCTATGGTAATTCTCTGTTTAGTTTTTTAAAGGAACCTCCATACTGTTCTCCATAGTGACTGTATCAATTTACATTCCCACCAATAGCGGAAGAGGGTTCCTTTTCTCCACACCCTCCCCAGAATTTGTTGTTTGTAGATTATCTGATGATGCCGATTCTAACAGGTGTGAGGTCTTACCTCATTGTAGTTTTGATTTGCATTTCTCTAATAATTAGTGATGTTGAGCAGCTTTTCATGTGCGTCTTGGCCATCTCTGTGTCTTCTTGGAAGAAACGTCTATTTAGATCTTCTGCCCATTTTTGTATTGGGTTGTTTGTTTTATTAATATTAAGCTGCATGAGCTGTTTATATATATTGGAGATTAAACCTTTGTCCATTGATTCGTTTGTGAACGTTTTCGCCCATTCTGAGGGTTGCCTTTTTCCATTCCCGTTTTTTTAACAAAGAAAGAAAGAAATCAAAAGAAGCAGAACACTAATGTGCGTGAAATATGCCTCTTGAAACTGTCGTTTTGAAATATGGACGTCTTTTGAATTTTTTGGTCGATATATGACCCCAGGATTTGTTTTCAGGGCAGGTGTCATTTACAGGCCTGTAATGATTTGGAATATCCACTGACCATTAGCGCTGGGATTAAAGCTGCTGTTGTGTGAAACGGCCACAAGGTGGCAGCAGTTCTCCCTTACCAAATCTGGTTACTAGGGCAGCAGAGCCTCAATGGAAGTCCCCTTCTAGATTGGAATGTAGAACGGAATGTACCAGGAGAAAGCCCCTCAAGTTTTTCTCACTAATTCTTGTTCGTGTTTTTAATTTCATTTTTTATTTTTTATTACAGCAAGTTTGAGTACAACGTTTAGCTTGTTGTAGGTGTGCAAGAGGTGGTTCTTTTACACATATACATATGTCTGTTCTTCCTGGGATCCTTTTCCCATGTACGTTATGACAGAATGTTGAGTAGTCTTCTCTTGGTACACCGTAGGTCTTTGGTGATTATATACGTCTACTGTGTTTGTATATGTCTGTTAACCCCAATATCATAATGAATTCAATCCTCACACCTTTCCTTTGGTGAACCATAAGTTTGTTTAATGAATCTGTGATTGCCCTTCTCCGTGGAAATATCTGCCCTGGTATCAATTTATAGGTAACACCTATAAGTGATATGATATGATATGTGTCTTTCACTTTCTGACTTACTCCAAGTCACGTGATTACCTCTAGACTCATCTACGGTGCTGCAAATGGCATTGTGTGCTTTTTTTCCTTGGCGAATATTCTGTCTTAGCGAGGTCCATTTTCTGCAATGTGATTCCCTGAGGGCTGAGGATTAGCTGACCTGGGCAGCCTGACCCTGCCGGCAAGCCCTCCCCAGGTGTGCCTGGGTTGAGGTCAATATAAACAGCACTCCAGGCAGCAATAGCCCCTGCAGCTGTGCCTGAGTCCATATTCTCTGCCCCGTCAGCAGTCTCGGGGCTGTGCTGCAGGGAGGGTGTGAGGGTCCACGGCTTTGTGGGTGGCCCGGTGTGAGTGGGGCTCTGCTGGACTTTCTGCAGGAGTTGCCAGGCTGCCACCTGTAAAGAAGATGATGTGTCACCCATAACTTACACTGGAGTATCTCTCCGGGCTGAGGTGAGTAAGGAAAAAGAGGAGTGGGGGCCGGGACAGGAGGGGTATCTCAGGCAGGGAAATGGAAAGCTTCCAGAAGAGCGCCCGTGGCCAGGACCATCCTGGCTGACCTGCAGGCACCAAGTTGGCCTGCGTGCTTTTGCGGGTGTGGCTCCACGGCCCTTCCTCTACACTTTCAAGCCCTTGTACATATTCAGGTGTTTCACCTGGGAAGGGTGGGAACAGTTCAGCAGCAGCTGGCCTGGGGCTCAGCTCACGTTTACTCACAGAGGCCTCGGCACGGTCCCACTGTTTTGCAATAAGGACGCTCCTTGCGTGGGCGGGTGGGGATGCTGGCTGTATGGGAGATGATTCCCCACCTCTGACCAATTTCAGAATTGTTTACCACTGGAGCAAGTGCCTTGGTAGTGTTTTCCTCTGTATAACTGTTAGGTTCAGTTTTTTTTTTTTTCTTTTTTGGTTCAAGTTAGATTTTATTCCTCTTTTATGTATTTATAGATATAAGCATGGAAATAATTCATTCTTATAAATACATCAGTGTGAATGGAAGAACTTCTTTTCTGTTTTATTTTTACATTTTATTTTTAAAAATTTTGAAATTTAATTTCATTTATTTTTTTATACACTAGGTTATTATTAGTTATCTATTTTATGCATAGACATATATACAGGTCAATCCCAATCTCCCAACTCATCCCACCACCACCACCCCATGGCTTCCCCCACTTTGTGTCGATACGTTTGTTCTCTACCTCTGTGTCTCTATTTCTGCCCTGCAAACCAGTTCATCTGTAGCATTTTTCTAGGTTCCACATATAGGCATTAATATACAATATTTGTTTTTCTCTTTCTGACTTACTTCACTCTGTATGACAGTCTCTAGATCCATCAACTTCTCTACAAATGACTCAGTTTCATTCCTTTTTATGGCTGAGTAATATTCCATTTTATATATGTACCACATCTTTATCCATTCGTCTGTCTGTGGGCATTTAGGTTGCTTCCATTACCTGTCTATTGTAAATAGTGCTGCAATGAACATTGTGGTGAATGTGTCTCTGTGATTTATGGTTTTCTCTGGGTATATGCCCAGAAGTGGGATTGCTGGATCCTATGGTAATTCTCTGTTTAGTTTTTTAAAGGAACCTCCATACTGTTCTCCATAGTGACTGTATCAATTTACATTCCCACCAATAGCGGAAGAGGGTTCCTTTTCTCCACACCCTCCCCAGAATTTGTTGTTTGTAGATTATCTGATGATGCCGATTCTAACAGGTGTGAGGTCTTACCTCATTGTAGTTTTGATTTGCATTTCTCTAATAATTAGTGATGTTGAGCAGCTTTTCATGTGCGTCTTGGCCATCTCTGTGTCTTCTTGGAAGAAACGTCTATTTAGATCTTCTGCCCATTTTTTGTATTGGGTTGTTTGTTTTATTAATATTAAGCTGCATGAGCTGTTTATATATATTGGAGATTAAACCTTTGTCCATTGATTCGTTTGTGAACGTTTTCGCCCATTCTGAGGGTTGCCTTTTTCCATTCCCGTTTTTTTAACAAAGAAAGAAAGAAATCAAAAGCAGAACACTAATGTGCGTGAAATATGCCTCTTGAAACTGTCGTTTTGAAATATGGACGTCTTTTGAATTTTTTGGTCGATATATGACCCCAGGATTTGTTTTCAGGGCAGGTGTCATTTACAGGCCTGTAATGATTTGGAATATCCACTGACCTTTAGCGCTGGGATTAAAGCTGCTGTTGTGTGAAACGGTCACAAGGTGGCAGCAGTTCTCCCTTACCAAATCTGGTTACTAGGGCAGCAGAGCCTCAATGGAAGTCGCGTTCTAGATTGGAATGTAGAACGGAATGTACCAGGAGAAAGCCCCTCAAGTTTTTCTCACTAATTCTTGTTCGTGTTTTTAATTTCATTTTTTATTTTTTATTACAGCAAGTTTGAGTACAACGTTTAGCTTGTTGTAGGTGTGCAAGAGGTGGTTCTTTTACACATATACATATGTCTGTTCTTCCTGGGATCCTTTACCCATGTTCGTTATGACAGAATGTTGAGTAGTCTTCTCTTGGTACTCCGTAGGTCTTTGGTGATTATATACGTCTACTGTGTTTGTATATGTCTGTTAACCCCAATATCATAATGAATTCAATCCTCCCACCTTTCCTTTGGTGAACCATAAGTTTGTTTAATGAATCTGTGATTGCCCTTCTCCGTGGAAATATCTGCCCTGGTATCAATTTATAGGTAACACCTATAAGTGATATGATATGATATGTGTCTTTCACTTTCTGACTTACTCCAAGTCACGTGATTACCTCTAGACTCATCTACGGTACTGCAAATGGCATTGTGTGCTTTTTTTCCTTTGCGAATATTCTGTCTTAGCGAGGTCCATTTTCTGCAATGTGATTCCCTGAGGGCTGAGGATTAGCTGACCTGGGCAGCCTGACCCTGCCGGCAAGCCCTCCCCAGGTGTGCCTGGGTTGAGGTCAATATAAACAGCACTCCAGGCAGCAATAGCCCCTGCAGCTGTGCCTGACTCCATATTCTCTGCCCCGTCAGCAGTCTCGGGGCTGTGCTGGTGGGAGGGTGTGAGGGTCCACGGCTTTGTGGGTGGCCCGGTGTGAGTGGGGCTCTGCTGGACTTTCTGCAGGAGTTGCCAGGCTGCCACCTGTAAAGAAGAGAATGTGTCACCCGTAACTTCCACTGGAGTATCTCTCCGGGCTGAGGTGAGGAAGGAAAAAAGGAGTGGGGGCCGGGACAGGAGGGGTATCTCAGGCAGGGCAATGGAAAGCTTCCAGAAGAACGCTCGTGGCCAGGACCATCCTGGCTGACCTGCAGGCACCAAGTTGGCCTGCGTGCTTTCGCGGGTGTGGCTCCACGGCCCTTCCTCTACGCTTTCAAGCCCTTGTACATATTCAGGTGTTTCACCTGGGAAGGGTGGGAACAGTTCAGCAGCAGCTGGCCTGGGGCTCAGCTCACGTTTACTCACAGAGGCCTCGGCACGGTCCCCCAGCTTTGCAATAAGGACGCTCCTTGCGTGGGCGGGTGGGGCTGCTGGCTGTATGGGAGATGATTCCCCACCTCTGACCAATTTCAGAATTGTTTACCACTGGAGCAAGTGCCTTGGTAGTGTTTTCCTCTGTATAACTGATAGGTTCAGTTTTTTTTTTTCTTTTTTGGTTCAAGTTAGATTTTATTCCTCTTTTATGTATTTATAGATATAAGCATGGAAATAATTCATTCTTATAAATACATCAGTGTGAATGGAAGAACTTTTTTTCTGTTTTATTTTTACATTTTATTTTTAAAAATTTTGAAATTTAATTTTATTTATTTATTTATACACTAGGTTATTATTAGTTATCTATTTTATGCATAGACATGTATACAGGTCAATCCCAATCTCCCAACTCATCCCACCACCATCACCCCATGGCTTCCCCCACTTTGTGTCGATACGTTTGTTCTCTACCTCTGTGTCTCTATTTCTGCCCTGCAAACCAGTTCATCGGTACCATTTTTCTAGGTTCCACATATAGGCATTAATATACAATATTTGTTTTTCTCTTTCTGACTTACTTCACTCTGTATGACAGTCTCTAGATCCATCAACTTCTTTACAAATGACTCAGTTTCATTCCTTTTTATGGCTGAGTAATATTCCATTTTATATATGTACCACATCTTTATCCATTCGTCTGTCTGTGGGCATTTGGTTGCTTCCATTACCTGGCTATTGTAAATAGTGCTGCAATGAACATTGTGGTGAATGTGTCTCTGTGATTTATGATTTTCTCTGGGTATATGCCCAGAAGTGGGATTGCTGGATCCTATGGTAATTCTCTGTTTAGTTTTTTAAAGGAACCTCCATACTGTTCTCCATAGTGACTGTATCAATTTACATTCCCACCAATAGCGGAAGAGGGTTCCTTTTCTCCACACCCTCCCCAGAATTTGTTGTTTGTAGATTATCTGATGATGCCGATTCTAACAGGTGTGAGGTCTTACCTCATTGTAGTTTTGATTTGCATTTCTCTAATAATTAGTGATGTTGAGCAGCTTTTCATGTGCGTCTTGGCCATCTCTGTGTCTTCTTGGAAGAAACGTCTATTTAGATCTTCTGCCCATTTTTGTATTGGGTTGTTTGTTTTATTAATATTAAGCTGCATGAGCTGTTTATATATATTGGGGATTAAACCTTTGTCCATTGATTCGTTTGTGAACGTTTTCGCCCATTCTGAGGGTTGCCTTTTTCCATTCCCGATTTTTTAACAAAGAAAGAAAGAAATCAAAAGAAGCAGAACACTAATGTGCGTGAAATATGCCTCTTGAAACTGTCGTTTTGAAATATGGACGTCTTATGGATTTTTTGGTCGATATATGACCCCAGGATTTGTTTTCAGGGCAGGTGTCATTTACAGGCCTGTAATGATTTGGAATATCCACTGACCATTAGCGCTGGGATTAAAGCTGCTGTTGTGTGAAACGGCCACAAGGTGGCAGCAGTTCTCCCTTACCAAATCTGGTTACTAGGGCAGCAGAGCCTCAATGGAAGTCGCGTTCTAGATTGGAATGTAGAACGGAATGTACCAGGAGAAAGCCCCTCAAGTTTTTCTCACTAATTCTTGTTCGTGTTTTTAATTTCATTTTTTATTTTTTATTACAGCAAGTTTGAGTACAACGTTTAGCTTGTTGTAGGTGTGCAAGAGGTGGTTCCTTTACACATATACATATGTCTGTTCTTCCTGGGATCCTTTTCCCATGTTCGTTATGACAGAATGTTGAGTAGTCTTCTCTTGGTACTCCGTAGGTCTTTGGTGATTATATACGTCTACTGTGTTTGTATATGTCTGTTAACCCCAATATCGTAATGAATTCAATGCTCACACCTTTCCTTTGGTGAACCATAAGTTTGTTTAATGAATCTGTGATTGCCCTTCTCCGTGGAAATATCTGCCCTGGTATCAATTTATAGGTAACACCTATAAGTGATATGATATGATATGTGTCTTTCACTTTCTGACTTACTCCAAGTCACGTGATTACCTCTAGACTCATCTACGGTGCTGCAAACGGCATTGTGTGCTTTTTTTCCTTGGCTAATATTCTGTCTTAGCGAGGTCCATTTTCTGCAATGTGATTCCCTGAGGGCTGAGGATTAGCTGACCTGGGCAGCCTGACCCTGCCGGCAAGCCCTCCCCAGGTGTGCCTGGGTTGAGGTCAATATAAACAGCACTCCAGGCAGCAATAGCCCCTGCAGCTGTGCCTGACTCCATATTCTCTGCCCCGTCAGCAGTCTCGGGGCTGTGCTTGTGGGAGGGTGTGAGGGTCCACGGCTTTGTGGGTGGCCCGGTGTGAGTGGGGCTCTGCTGGACTTTCTGCAGGAGTTGCCAGGCTGCCACCTGTAAAGAAGAGGATGTGTCACCCGTAACTTCCACTGGAGTATCTCTCCGGGCTGAGGTGAGTAAGGAAAAAAAGGAGTGGGGGCCGGGACAGGAGGGGTATCTCAGGCAGGGCAATGGAAAGCTTCCAGAAGAGCGCCCGTGGCCAGGACCATCCTGGCTGACCTGCAGGCACCAAGTTGGCCTGCGTGCTTTCGCGGGTGTGGCTCCACGGCCCTTCCTCTACGCTTTCAAGCCCTTGTACATATTCAGGTGTTTCACCTGGGAAGGGTGGGAACAGTTCAGCAGCAGCTGGCCTGGGGCTCAGCTCACGTTTACTCACAGAGGCCTCGGCACGGTCCCCCAGCTTTGCAATAAGGACGCTCCTTGCGTGGGCGGGTGGGGCTGCTGGCTGTATGGGAGATGATTCCCCACCTCTGACCAATTTCAGAATTGTTTACCACTGGAGCAAGTGCCTTGGTAGTGTTTTCCTCTGTATAACTGTTAGGTTCAGTTTTTTTTTCTTTTTTGGTTCAAGTTAGATTTTGTTCCTCTTTTATGTATTTATAGATATAAGCATGGAAATAATTCATTCTTATAAATACATCAGTGTGAATGGAAGAACTTTTTTTCTGTTTTATTTTTACATTTTATTTTTAAAAATTTTGAAATTTAATTTTATTTATTTTTTTATACACTAGGTTATTATTAGTTATCTATTTTATGCATAGACATGTATACAGGTCAATCCCAATCTCCCAACTCATCCCACCACCACCACCCCATGGCTTCCCCCACTTTGTGTCCATACGTTTGTTCTCTACCTCTGTGTCTCTATTTCTGCCCTGCAAACCAGTTCATCGGTACCATTTTTCTAGGTTCCACATATAGGCATTAATATACAATATTTGTTTTTCTCTTTCTGACTTACTTCACTCTGTATGACAGTCTCTAGATCCATCAACTTCTCTACAAATGACTCAGTTTCATTCCTTTTTATGGCTGAGTAATATTCCATTTTATATATGTACCACATCTTTATCCATTCGTCTGTCTGTGGGCATTTAGGTTGCTTCCATTACCTGGCTATTGTAAATAGTGCTGCAATGAACATTGTGGTGAATGTGTCTCTGTGATTTATGGTTTTCTCTGGGTATATGCCCAGAGGTGGGATTGCTGGATCCTATGGTAATTCTCTGTTTAGTTTTTTAAAGGAACCTCCATACTGTTCTCCATAGTGACTGTATCAATTTACATTCCCACCAATAGCGGAAGAGGGTTCCTTTTCTCCACACCCTCCCCAGAATTTGTTGTTTGTAGATTATCTGATGATGCCGATTCTAACAGGTGTGAGGTCTTACCTCATTGTAGTTTTGATTTGCATTTCTCTAATAATTAGTGATGTTGAGCAGCTTTTCATGTGCGTCTTGGCCATCTCTGTGTCTTCTTTGAAGAAACGTCTATTTAGATCTTCTGCCCATTTTTGTATTGGGTTGTTTGTTTTATTAATATTAAGCTGCATGAGCTGTTTATATATATTGGAGATTAAACCTTTGTCCATTGATTCGTTTGTGAAAGTTTTCGCCCATTCTGAGGGTTGCCTTTTTCCATTCCCGTTTTTTTAACAAAGAAAGAAAGAAATCAAAAGAAGCAGAGCACTAATGTGCGTGAAATATGCCTCTTGAAACTGTCGTTTTGAAATATGGACGTCTTTTGCATTTTTTGGTCGATATATGACCCCAGGATTTGTTTTCAGGGCAGGTGTCATTTACAGGCCTGTAATGATTTGGAATATCCCCTGACCATTAGCGCTGGGATTAAAGCTGCTGTTGTGTGAAACGGCCACAAGGTGGCAGCAGTTCTCCCTTACCAAATCTGGTTACTAGGGCAGCAGAGCCTCAATGGAAGTCGCGTTCTAGATTGGAATGTAGAACGGAATGTACCAGGAGAAAGCCCCTCAAGTTTTTCTCACTAATTCTTGTTCGTGTTTTTAATTTCATTTTTTATTTTTTATTACAGCAAGTTTGAGTACAACGTTTAGCTTGTTGTAGGTGTGCAAGAGGTGGTTCTTTTACACATATACATATGTCTGTTCTTCCTGGGATCCTTTTCCCATGTTCGTTATGACAGAATGTTGAGTAGTCTTCTCTTGGTACTCCGTAGGTCTTTGGTGATTATATACGTCTACTGTGTTTGTATATGTCTGTTAACCCCAATATCGTAATGAATTCAATGCTCACACCTTTCCTTTGGTGAACCATAAGTTTGTTTAATGAATCTGTGATTGCCCTTCTCCGTGGAAATATCTGCCCTGGTATCAATTTATAGGTAACACCTATAAGTGATATGATATGATATGTGTCTTTCACTTTCTGACTTACTCCAAGTCACGTGATTACCTCTAGACTCATCTACGGTGCTGCAAACGGCATTGTGTGCTTTTTTTCCTTGGCTAATATTCTGTCTTAGCGAGGTCCATTTTCTGCAATGTGATTCCCTGAGGGCTGAGGATTAGCTGACCTGGGCAGCCTGACCCTGCCGGCAAGCCCTCCCCAGGTGTGCCTGGGTTGAGGTCAATATAAAGAGCACTCCAGGCAGCAATAGCCCCTGCAGCTGTGCCTGACTCCATATTCTCTGCCCCGTCAGCAGTCTCGGGGCTGTGCTGGTGGGAGGGTGTGAGGGTCCACGGCTTTGTGGGTGGCCCGGTGTGAGTGGGGCTCTGCTGGACTTTCTGCAGGAGTTGCCAGGCTGCCACCTGTAAAGAAGAGGATGTGTCACCCGTAACTTCCACTGGAGTATCTCTCCGGGCTGAGGTGAGTAAGGAAAAAAAGGAGTGGGGGCCGGGACAGGAGGGGTATCTCAGGCAGGGCAATGGAAAGCTTCCAGAAGAGCGCCCGTGGCCAGGACCATCCTGGCTGACCTGCAGGCACCAAGTTGGCCTGCGTGCTTTCGCGGGTGTGGCTCCACGGCCCTTCCTCTACGCTTTCAAGCCCTTTTACATATTCAGGTGTTTCACCTGGGAAGGGTGGGAACAGTTCAGCAGCAGCTGGCCTGGGGCTCAGCTCACGTTTACTCACAGAGGCCTCGGCACGGTCCCCCAGCTTTGCAATAAGGACGCTCCTTGCGTGGGCGGGTGGGGCTGCTGGCTGTATGGGAGATGATTCCCCACCTCTGACCAATTTCAGAATTGTTTACCACTGGAGCAAGTGCCTTGGTAGTGTTTTCCTCTGTATAACTGTTAGGTTCAGTTTTTTTTTTCTTTTTTGGTTCAAGTTAGATTTTGTTCCTCTTTTATGTATTTATAGATATAAGCATGGAAATAATTCATTCTTATAAATACATCAGTGTGAATGGAAGAACTTTTTTTCTGTTTTATTTTTACATTTTATTTTTAAAAATTTTGAAATTTAATTTTATTTATTTTTTTATACACTAGGTTATTATTAGTTATCTATTTTATGCATAGACATGTATACAGGTCAATCCCAATCTCCCAACTCATCCCACCACCACCACCCCATGGCTTCCCCCACTTTGTGTCGATACGTTTGTTCTCTACCTCTGTGTCTCTATTTCTGCCCTGCAAACCAGTTCATCTGTAGCATTTTTCTAGGTTCCACATATAGGCATTAATATACAATATTTGTTTTTCTCTTTCTGACTTACTTCACTCTGTATGACAGTCTCTAGATCCATCAACTTCTCTACAAATGACTCAGTTTCATTCCTTTTTATGGCTGAGTAATATTCCATTTTATATATGTACCACATCTTTATCCATTCGTCTGTCTGTGGGCATTTAGGTTGCTTCCATTACCTGGCTATTGTAAATAGTGCTGCAATGAACATTGTGGTGAATGTGTCTCTGTGATTTATGGTTTTCTCTGGGTATATGCCCAGAAGTGGGATTGCTGGATCCTATGGTAATTCTCTTTTTAGTTTTTTAAAGGAACCTCCATACTGTTCTCCATAGTGACTGTATCAATTTACATTCCCACCAATAGCGGAAGAGGGTTCCTTTTCTCCACACCCTCCCCAGAATTTGTTGTTTGTAGATTATCTGATGATGCCGATTCTAACAGGTGTGAGGTCTTACCTCATTGTAGTTTTGATTTGCATTTCTCTAATAATTAGTGATGTTGAGCAGCTTTTCATGTGCGTCTTGGCCATCTCTGTGTCTTCTTTGAAGAAACGTCTATTTAGATCTTCTGCCCATTTTTGTATTGGGTTGTTTGTTTTATTAATATTAAGCTGCATGAGCTGTTTATATATATTGGAAATTAAACCTTTGTCCATTGATTCGTTTGTGAACGTTTTCGCCCATTCTGAGGGTTGCCTTTTTCCATTCCCGTTTTTTTAACAAAGAAAGAAAGAAATCAAAAGAAGCAGAGCACTAATGTGCGTGAAATATGCCTCTTGAAACTGTCGTTTTGAAATATGGACGTCTTTTGAATTTTTTGGTCGATATATGACCCCAGGATTTGTTTTCAGGGCAGGTGTCATTTACAGGCCTGTAATGATTTGGAATATCCCCTGACCATTAGCGCTGGGATTAAAGCTGCTGTTGTGTGAAACGGCCACAAGGTGGCAGCAGTTCTCCCTTACCAAATCTGGTTACTAGGGCAGCAGAGCCTCAATGGAAGTCGCGTTCTAGATTGGAATGTAGAACGGAATGTACCAGGAGAAAGCCCCTCAAGTTTTTCTAACTAATTCTTGTTCGTGTTTTTAATTTCATTTTTTATTTTTTATTACAGCAAGTTTGAGTACAACGTTTAGCTTGTTGTAGGTGTGCAAGAGGTGGTTCTTTTACACATATACATATGTCTGTTCTTCCTGGGATACTTTTCCCATGTACGTTATGACAGAATGTTGAGTAGTCTTCTCTTGGTACTCCGGAGGTCTTTGGTGATTATATACGTCTACTGTGTTTGTATATGTCTGTTAACCCCAATATCGTAATGAATTCAATCCTCACACCTTTCCTTTGGTGAACAATAAGTTTGTTTAATGAATCTGTGATTGCCCTTCTCCGTGGAAATATCTGCCCTGGTATCAATTTATAGGTAACACCTATAAGTGATATGATATGATATGTGTCTTTCACTTTCTGACTTACTCCAAGTCACGTGATTACCTCTAGACTCATCTACGGTGCTGCAAATGGCATTGTGTGCTTCTTTTCCTTGGCGAATATTCTGTCTTAGCCAGGTCCATTTTCTGCAATGTGATTCCCTGAGGGCTGAGGATTAGCTGACCTGGGCAGCCTGACCCTGCCGGCAAGCCCTCCCCAGGTGTGCCTGGGTTGAGGTCAATATAAACAGCACTCCAGGCAGCAATAGCCCCTGCAGCTGTGCCTGACTCCATATTCTCTGCCCCGTCAGCAGTCTCGGGGCTGTGCTGGTGGGAGGGTGTGAGGGTCCACGGCTTTGTGGGCGGCCCGGTGTGAGTGGGGCTCTGCTGGACTTTCTGCAGGAGTTGCCAGGCTGCCACCTGTAAAGAAGAGGATGTGTCACCCAACTCTTCCACTGGAATATCTCTCCGGGCTGAGGTGAGGAAGGAAAAAAAAGGAGTTGGGGCCGGGACAGGAGGGGTATCTCAGGCAGGGCAATGGAAAGCTTCCAGACGAGCGCCCGTGGCCAGGACCATCCTGGCTGACCTGCAGGCACCAAGTTGGCCTGCGTGCTGTCGCTGGTGTGGCTCCACGGCCCTTCCTCTAGGCTTTCAAGCCCTTGTACATATTCAGGTGTTTCACCTGGGAAGGGTGGGAACAGTTCAGCAGCAGCTGGCCTGGGGCTCAGCTCACGTTTACTCACAGAGGCCTCGGCACGGTCCCACAGCTTTGCAATAAGGACGCTCCTTGCGTGGGCGGGTGGGACTGCTGGCTGTATGGGAGATGATTCCCCACCTCTGACCAATTTCAGAATTGTTTACCACTGGAGCAAGTGCCTTGGTAGTGTTTTCCTCTGTATAACTGTTAGGTTCAGTTTTTTTTTTTCTTTTTTGGTTGAAGTTAGATTTTATTCCTCTTTTATGTATTTATAGATATAAGCATGGAAATAATTCATTCTTATAAATACATCAGTGTGAATGGAAGAATTTCTTTTCTGTTTTATTTTTACATTTTATTTTTAAAAATTTTGAAATTTAATTTTATTTATTTTTTTATACACTAGGTTATTATTAGTTATCTATTTTATGCATAGACATGTATACAGGTCAATCCCAATCTCCCAACTCATCCCACCACCACCACCCCATGGCTTCCCCCACTTTGTGTCCATACGTTTGTTCTCTACCTCTGTGTCTCTATTTCTGCCCTGCAAACCAGTTCATCTTTACCATTTTTCTAGGTTCCACATATAGGCATTAATATACAATATTTGTTTTCCTCTTTCTGACTTACTTCACTCTGTATGACAGTCTCTAGATCCATCAACTTCTCTACAAATGACTCAATTTCATTACTTTTTATGGCTGAGTAATATTCCATTTTATATATGTACCACATCTTTATCCATTCGTCTGTCTGTGGGCATTTAGGTTGCTTCCATTACCTGGCTATTGTAAATAGTGCTGCAATGAACATTGTGGTGAATGTGTATCTGTGATTTATGGTTTTCTCTGGGTATATGCCCAGAAGTGGGATTGCTGGATCCTATGGTAATTCTCTTTTTAGTTTTTTAAAGGAACCTCCATACTGTTCTCCATAGTGACTGTATCAATTTACATTCCCACCAATAGCGGAAGAGGGTTCCTTTTCTCCACACCCTCCCCAGAATTTGTTGTTTGTAGATTATCTGATGATGCCGATTCTAACAGGTGTCAGGTCTTACCTCATTGTAGTTTTGATTTGCATTTCTCTAATAATTAGTGATGTTGAGCAGCTTTTCATGTGCGTCTTGGCCATCTCTGTGTCTTCTTTGAAGAAACGTCTATTTAGATCTTCTGCCCATTTTTGTATTGGGTTGTTTGTTGTATTACTATTAAGCTGCATGAGCTGTTTATATATATTGGAGATTAAACCTTTGTCCATTGATTCGTTTGTGAACGTTTTCGCCCATTCTGTGGGTTGCCTTTTTCCATTCCCGTTTTTTTAACAAAGAAAGAAAGAAATCAAAAGAAGCAGAGCACTAATGTGCGTGAAAAATGCCTCTTGAAACTGTCGTTTTGAAATATGGACGTCTTTTGAATTTTTTGGTCGATATATGACCCCAGGATTTGTTTTCAGGGCAGGTGTCATTTACAGGCCTGTAATGATTTGGAATATCCCCTGACCATTAGCGCTGGGATTAAAGCTGCTGTTGTGTGAAACGGCCACAAGGTGGCAGCAGTTCTCCCTTACCAAATCTGGTTACTAGGGCAGCAGAGCCTCAATGGAAGTCGCGTTCTAGATTGGAATGTAGAACGGAATGTACCAGGAGAAAGACCCTCAAGTTTTTCTCACTAATTCTTCTTCGTGTTTTTAATTTCATTTTTTATTTTTTATTACAGCAAGTTTGAGTACAACGTTTAGCTTGTTGTAGGTGTGCAAGAGGTGGTTCTTTTACACATATACATATGTCTGTTCTTCCTGGGATACTTTTCCCATGTACGTTATGACAGAATGTTGAGTAGTCTTCTCTTGGTACTCCGGAGGTCTTTGGTGATTATATACGTCTACTGTGTTTGTATATGTCTGTTAACCCCAATATCGTAATGAATTCAATCCTCACACCTTTCCTTTGGTGAACAATAAGTTTGTTTAATGAATCTGTGATTGCCCTTCTCCGTGGAAATATCTGCCCTGGTATCAATTTATAGGTAACACCTATAAGTGATATGATATGATATGTGTCTTTCACTTTCTGACTTACTCCAAGTCACGTGATTACCTCTAGACTCATCTACGGTGCTGCAAATGGCATTGTGTGCTTCTTTTCCTTGGCGAATATTCTGTCTTAGCCAGGTCCATTTTCTGCAATGTGATTCCCTGAGGGCTGAGGATTAGCTGACCTGGGCAGCCTGACCCTGCCGGCAAGCCCTCCCCAGGTGTGCCTGGGTTGAGGTCAATATAAACAGCACTCCAGGCAGCAATAGCCCCTGCAGCTGTGCCTGACTCCATATTCTCTGCCCCGTCAGCAGTCTCGGGGCTGTGCTGGTGGGAGGGTGTGAGGGTCCACGGCTTTGTGGGAGGCCCGGTGTGAGTGGGGCTCTGCTGGACTTTCTGCAGGAGTTGCCAGGCTGCCACCTGTAAAGAAGAGGATGTGTCACCCAACTCTTCCACTGGAATATCTCTCCGGGCTGAGGTGAGGAAGGAAAAAAAAGGAGTTGGGGCCGGGACAGGATGGGTATCTCAGGCAGGGCAATGGAAAGCTTTCAGACGAGCGCCCGTGGCCAGGACCATCCTGGCTGACCTGCAGGCACCAAGTTGGCCTGCGTGCTGTCGCTGGTGTGGCTCCACGGCCCTTCCTCTAGGCTTTCAAGCCCTTGTACATATTCAGGTGTTTCACCTGGGAAGGGTGGGAACAGTTCAGCAGCAGCTGGCCTGGGGCTCAGCTCACGTTTACTCACAGAGGCCTCGGCACGGTCCCACAGCTTTGCAATAAGGACGCTCCTTGCGTGGGCGGGTGGGACTGCTGGCTGTATGGGAGATGATTCCCCACCTCTGACCAATTTCAGAATTGTTTACCACTGGAGCAAGTGCCTTGGTAGTGTTTTCCTCTGTATAACTGTTAGGTTCAGTTTTTTTTTTCTTTTTTGGTTGAAGTTAGATTTTATTCCTGTTTTATGTATTTATAGATATAAGCATGGAAATAATTCATTCTTATAAATACATCAGTGTGAATGGAAGAATTTCTTTTCTGTTTTATTTTTACATTTTATTTTTAAAAATTTTGAAATTTAATTTTATTTATTTTTTTATACACTAGGTTATTATTAGTTATCTATTTTATGCATAGACATGTATACAGGTCAATCCCAATCTCCCAACTCATCCCACCACCACCACCCCATGGCTTCCCCCACTTTGTGTCCATACGTTTGTTCTCTACCTCTGTGTCTCTATTTCTGCCCTGCAAACCAGTTCATCTGTACCATTTTTCTAGGTTCCACATATAGGCATTAATATACAATATTTGTTTTCCTCTTTCTGACTTACTTCACTCTGTATGACAGTCTCTAGATCCATCAACTTCTCTACAAATGACTCAATTTCATTCCTTTTTATGGCTGAGTAATATTCCATTTTATATATGTACCACATCTTTATCCATTCGTCTGTCTGTGGGCATTTAGGTTGCTTCCATTACCTGGCTATTGTAAATAGTGCTGCAATGATCATTGTGGTGAATGTGTCTCTGTGATTTATGGTTTTCTCTGGGTATATGCCCAGAAGTGGGATTGCTGGATCCTATGGTAATTCTCTTTTTAGTTTTTTAAAGGAACCTCCATACTGTTCTCCATAGTGACTGTATCAATTTACATTCCCACCAATAGCGGAAGAGGGTTCCTTTTCTCCACACCCTCCCCAGAATTTGTTGTTTGTAGATTATCTGATGATGCCGATTCTAACAGGTGTGAGGTCTTACCTCATTGTAGTTTTGATTTGCATTTCTCTAATAATTAGTGATGTTGAGCAGCTTTTCATGTGCGTCTTGGCCATCTCTGTGTCTTCTTTGAAGAAACGTCTATTTAGATCTTCTGCCCATTTTTGTATTGGGTTGTTTGTTGTATTACTATTAAGCTGCATGAGCTGTTTATATATATTGGAGATTAAACCTTTGTCCATTGATTCGTTTGTGAACGAATTCGCCCATTCTGTGGGTTGCCTTTTTCCATTCCCGTTTTTTTAACAAAGAAAGAAAGAAATCAAAAGAAGCAGAGCACTAATGTGCGTGAAAAATGCCTCTTGAAACTGTCGTTTTGAAATATGGACGTCTTTTGAATTTTTTGGTCGATATATGACCCCAGGATTTGTTTTCAGGGCAGGTGTCATTTACAGGCCTGTAATGATTTGGAATATCCCCTGACCATTAGCGCTGGGATTAAAGCTGCTGTTGTGTGAAACGGCCACAAGGTGGCAGCAGTTCTCCCTTACCAAATCTGGTTACTAGGGCAGCAGAGCCTCAATGGAAGTCGCGTTCTAGATTGGAATGTAGAACGGAATGTACCAGGAGAAAGCCCCTCAAGTTTTTCTCACTAATTCTTGTTCGTGTTTTTAATTTCATTTTTTATTTTTTATTACAGCAAGTTTGAGTACAACGTTTAGCTTGTTGTAGGTGTGCAAGAGGTGGTTCTTTTACACATATACATATGTCTGTTCTTCCTGGGATCCTTTTCCCATGTTCGTTATGACAGAATGTTGAGTAGTCTTCTCTTGGTACTCCGTAGGTCTTTGGTGATTATATACGTCTACTGTGTTTGTATATGTCTGTTAACCCCAATATCGTAATGAATTCAATGCTCACACCTTTCCTTTGGTGAACCATAAGTTTGTTTAATGAATCTGTGATTGCCCTTCTCCGTGGAAATATCTGCCCTGGTATCAATTTATAGGTAACACCTATAAGTGATATGATATGATATGTGTCTTTCACTTTCTGACTTACTCCAAGTCACGTGATTACCTCTAGACTCATCTACGGTGCTGCAAACGGCATTGTGTGCTTTTTTTCCTTGGCTAATATTCTGTCTTAGCGAGGTCCATTTTCTGCAATGTGATTCCCTGAGGGCTGAGGATTAGCTGACCTGGGCAGCCTGACCCTGCCGGCAAGCCCTCCCCAGGTGTGCCTGGGTTGAGGTCAATATAAAGAGCACTCCAGGCAGCAATAGCCCCTGCAGCTGTGCCTGACTCCATATTCTCTGCCCCGTCAGCAGTCTCGGGGCTGTGCTGGTGGGAGGGTGTGAGGGTCCACGGCTTTGTGGGTGGCCCGGTGTGAGTGGGGCTCTGCTGGACTTTCTGCAGGAGTTGCCAGGCTGCCACCTGTAAAGAAGAGGATGTGTCACCCGTAACTTCCACTGGAGTATCTCTCCGGGCTGAGGTGAGTAAGGAAAAAAAGGAGTGGGGGCCGGGACAGGAGGGGTATCTCAGGCAGGGCAATGGAAAGCTTCCAGAAGAGCGCCCGTGGCCAGGACCATCCTGGCTGACCTGCAGGCACCAAGTTGGCCTGCGTGCTTTCGCGGGTGTGGCTCCACGGCCCTTCCTCTACGCTTTCAAGCCCTTGTACATATTCAGGTGTTTCACCTGGGAAGGGTGGGAACAGTTCAGCAGCAGCTGGCCTGGGGCTCAGCTCACGTTTACTCACAGAGGCCTCGGCACGGTCCCCCAGCTTTGCAATAAGGACGCTCCTTGCGTGGGCGGGTGGGGCTGCTGGCTGTATGGGAGATGATTCCCCACCTCTGACCAATTTCAGAATTGTTTACCACTGGAGCAAGTGCCTTGGTAGTGTTTTCCTCTGTATAACTGTTAGGTTCAGTTTTTTTTTTCTTTTTTGGTTCAAGTTAGATTTTGTTCCTCTTTTATGTATTTATAGATATAAGCATGGAAATAATTCATTCTTATAAATACATCAGTGTGAATGGAAGAACTTTTTTTCTGTTTTATTTTTACATTTTATTTTTAAAAATTTTGAAATTTAATTTTATTTATTTTTTTATACACTAGGTTATTATTAGTTATCTATTTTATGCATAGACATGTATACAGGTCAATCCCAATCTCCCAACTCATCCCACCACCACCACCCCATGGCTTCCCCCACTTTGTGTCGATACGTTTGTTCTCTACCTCTGTGTCTCTATTTCTGCCCTGCAAACCAGTTCATCTGTAGCATTTTTCTAGGTTCCACATATAGGCATTAATATACAATATTTGTTTTTCTCTTTCTGACTTACTTCACTCTGTATGACAGTCTCTAGATCCATCAACTTCTCTACAAATGACTCAGTTTCATTCCTTTTTATGGCTGAGTAATATTCCATTTTATATATGTACCACATCTTTATCCATTCGTCTGTCTGTGGGCATTTAGGTTGCTTCCATTACCTGGCTATTGTAAATAGTGCTGCAATGAACATTGTGGTGAATGTGTCTCTGTGATTTATGGTTTTCTCTGGGTATATGCCCAGAAGTGGGATTGCTGGATCCTATGGTAATTCTCTTTTTAGTTTTTTAAAGGAACCTCCATACTGTTCTCCATAGTGACTGTATCAATTTACATTCCCACCAATAGCGGAAGAGGGTTCCTTTTCTCCACACCCTCCCCAGAATTTGTTGTTTGTAGATTATCTGATGATGCCGATTCTAACAGGTGTGAGGTCTTACCTCATTGTAGTTTTGATTTGCATTTCTCTAATAATTAGTGATGTTGAGCAGCTTTTCATGTGCGTCTTGGCCATCTCTGTGTCTTCTTTGAAGAAACGTCTATTTAGATCTTCTGCCCATTTTTGTATTGGGTTGTTTGTTTTATTAATATTAAGCTGCATGAGCTGTTTATATATATTGGAAATTAAACCTTTGTCCATTGATTCGTTTGTGAACGTTTTCGCCCATTCTGAGGGTTGCCTTTTTCCATTCCCGTTTTTTTAACAAAGAAAGAAAGAAATCAAAAGAAGCAGAGCACTAATGTGCGTGAAATATGCCTCTTGAAACTGTCGTTTTGAAATATGGACGTCTTTTGAATTTTTTGGTCGATATATGACCCCAGGATTTGTTTTCAGGGCAGGTGTCATTTACAGGCCTGTAATGATTTGGAATATCCCCTGACCATTAGCGCTGGGATTAAAGCTGCTGTTGTGTGAAACGGCCACAAGGTGGCAGCAGTTCTCCCTTACCAAATCTGGTTACTAGGGCAGCAGAGCCTCAATGGAAGTCGCGTTCTAGATTGGAATGTAGAACGGAATGTACCAGGAGAAAGCCCCTCAAGTTTTTCTAACTAATTCTTGTTCGTGTTTTTAATTTCATTTTTTATTTTTTATTACAGCAAGTTTGAGTACAACGTTTAGCTTGTTGTAGGTGTGCAAGAGGTGGTTCTTTTACACATATACATATGTCTGTTCTTCCTGGGATCCTTTTCCCATGTACGTTATGACAGAATGTTGAGTAGTCTTCTCTTGGTACTCCGGAGGTCTTTGGTGATTATATACGTCTACTGTGTTTGTATATGTCTGTTAACCCCAATATCGTAATGAATTCAATCCTCACACCTTTCCTTTGGTGAACAATAAGTTTGTTTAATGAATCTGTGATTGCCCTTCTCCGTGGAAATATCTGCCCTGGTATCAATTTATAGGTAACACCTATAAGTGATATGATATGATATGTGTCTTTCACTTTCTGACTTACTCCAAGTCACGTGATTACCTCTAGACTCATCTACGGTGCTGCAAATGGCATTGTGTGCTTCTTTTCCTTGGCGAATATTCTGTCTTAGCCAGGTCCATTTTCTGCAATGTGATTCCCTGAGGGCTGAGGATTAGCTGACCTGGGCAGCCTGACCCTGCCTGCAAGCCCTCCCCAGGTGTGCCTGGGTTGAGGTCAATATAAACAGCACTCCAGGCAGCAATAGCCCCTGCAGCTGTGCCTGACTCCATATTCTCTGCCCCGTCAGCAGTCTCGGGGCTGTGCTGGTGGGAGGGTGTGAGGGTCCACGGCTTTGTGGGCGGCCCGGTGTGAGTGGGGATCTGCTGGACTTTCTGCAGGAGTTGCCAGGCTGCCACCTGTAAAGAAGAGGATGTGTCACCCAACTCTTCCACTGGAATATCTCTCCGGGCTGAGGTGAGGAAGGAAAAAAAAGGAGTTGGGGCCGGGACAGGAGGGGTATCTCAGGCAGGGCAATGGAAAGCTTCCAGAAGAGCGCCCGTGGCCAGGACCATCCTGGCTGACCTGCAGGCACCAAGTTGGCCTGCGTGCTGTCGCTGGTGTGGCTCCACGGCCCTTCCTCTAGGCTTTCAAGCCCTTGTACATATTCAGGTGTTTCACCTGGGAAGGGTGGGAACAGTTCAGCAGCAGCTGGCCTGGGGCTCAGCTCACGTTTACTCACAGAGGCCTCGGCACGGTCCCACAGCTTTGCAATAAGGACGCTCCTTGCGTGGGCGGGTGGGACTGCTGGCTGTATGGGAGATGATTCCCCACCTCTGACCAATTTCAGAATTGTTTACCACTGGAGCAAGTGCCTTGGTAGTGTTTTCCTCTGTATAACTGTTAGGTTCAGTTTTTTTTTTTCTTTTTTGGTTGAAGTTAGATTTTATTCCTCTTTTATGTATTTATAGATATTAGCATGGAAATAATTCATTCTTATAAATACATCAGTGTGAATGGAAGAATTTCTTTTCTGTTTTATTTTTACATTTTATTTTTAAAAATTTTGAAATTTAATTTTATTTATTTTTTTATACACTAGGTTATTATTAGTTATCTATTTTATGCATAGACATGTATACAGGTCAATCCCAATCTCCCAACTCATCCCACCACCACCACCCCATGGCTTCCCCCACTTTGTGTCCATACGTTTGTTCTCTACCTCTGTGTCTCTATTTCTGCCCTGCAAACCAGTTCATCTGTACCATTTTTCTAGGTTCCACATATAGGCATTAATATACAATATTTGTTTTCCTCTTTCTGACTTACTTCACTCTGTATGACAGTCTCTAGATCCATCAACTTCTCTACAAATGACTCAATTTCATTACTTTTTATGGCTGAGTAATATTCCATTTTATATATGTACCACATCTTTATCCATTCGTCTGTCTGTGGGCATTTAGGTTGCTTCCATTACCTGGCTATTGTAAATAGTGCTGCAATGAACATTGTGGTGAATGTGTCTCTGTGATTTATGGTTTTCTCTGGGTATATGCCCAGAAGTGGGATTGCTGGATCCTATGGTAATTCTCTTTTTAGTTTTTTAAAGGAACCTCCATACTGTTCTCCATAGTGACTGTATCAATTTACATTCCCACCAATAGCGGAAGAGGGTTCCTTTTCTCCACACCCTCCCCAGAATTTGTTGTTTGTAGATTATCTGATGATGCCGATTCTAACAGGTGTCAGGTCTTACCTCATTGTAGTTTTGATTTGCATTTCTCTAATAATTAGTGATGTTGAGCAGCTTTTCATGTGCGTCTTGGCCATCTCTGTGTCTTCTTTGAAGAAACGTCTATTTAGATCTTCTGCCCATTTTTGTATTGGGTTGTTTGTTGTATTACTATTAAGCTGCATGAGCTGTTTATATATATTGGAGATTAAACCTTTGTCCATTGATTCGTTTGTGAACGTTTTCGCCCATTCTGAGGGTTGCCTTTTTCCATTCCCGTTTTTTTAACAAAGAAAGAAAGAAATCAAAAGCAGAACACTAATGTGCGTGAAATATGCCTCTTGAAACTGTCGTTTTGAAATATGGACGTCTTTTGAATTTTTTGGTCGATATATGACCCCAGGATTTGTTTTCAGGGCAGGTGTCATTTACAGGCCTGTAATGATTTGGAATATCCACTGACCTTTAGCGCTGGGATTAAAGCTGCTGTTGTGTGAAACGGTCACAAGGTGGCAGCAGTTCTCCCTTACCAAATCTGGTTACTAGGGCAGCAGAGCCTCAATGGAAGTCGCGTTCTAGATTGGAATGTAGAACGGAATGTACCAGGAGAAAGCCCCTCAAGTTTTTCTCACTAATTCTTGTTCGTGTTTTTAATTTCATTTTTTATTTTTTATTACAGCAAGTTTGAGTACAACGTTTAGCTTGTTGTAGGTGTGCAAGAGGTGGTTCTTTTACACATATACATATGTCTGTTCTTCCTGGGATCCTTTACCCATGTTCGTTATGACAGAATGTTGAGTAGTCTTCTCTTGGTACTCCGTAGGTCTTTGGTGATTATATACGTCTACTGTGTTTGTATATGTCTGTTAACCCCAATATCATAATGAATTCAATCCTCCCACCTTTCCTTTGGTGAACCATAAGTTTGTTTAATGAATCTGTGATTGCCCTTCTCCGTGGAAATATCTGCCCTGGTATCAATTTATAGGTAACACCTATAAGTGATATGATATGATATGTGTCTTTCACTTTCTGACTTACTCCAAGTCACGTGATTACCTCTAGACTCATCTACGGTACTGCAAATGGCATTGTGTGCTTTTTTTCCTTTGCGAATATTCTGTCTTAGCGAGGTCCATTTTCTGCAATGTGATTCCCTGAGGGCTGAGGATTAGCTGACCTGGGCAGCCTGACCCTGCCGGCAAGCCCTCCCCAGGTGTGCCTGGGTTGAGGTCAATATAAACAGCACTCCAGGCAGCAATAGCCCCTGCAGCTGTGCCTGACTCCATATTCTCTGCCCCGTCAGCAGTCTCGGGGCTGTGCTGGTGGGAGGGTGTGAGGGTCCACGGCTTTGTGGGTGGCCCGGTGTGAGTGGGGCTCTGCTGGACTTTCTGCAGGAGTTGCCAGGCTGCCACCTGTAAAGAAGAGAATGTGTCACCCGTAACTTCCACTGGAGTATCTCTCCGGGCTGAGGTGAGGAAGGAAAAAAGGAGTGGGGGCCGGGACAGGAGGGGTATCTCAGGCAGGGCAATGGAAAGCTTCCAGAAGAACGCTCGTGGCCAGGACCATCCTGGCTGACCTGCAGGCACCAAGTTGGCCTGCGTGCTTTCGCGGGTGTGGCTCCACGGCCCTTCCTCTACGCTTTCAAGCCCTTGTACATATTCAGGTGTTTCACCTGGGAAGGGTGGGAACAGTTCAGCAGCAGCTGGCCTGGGGCTCAGCTCACGTTTACTCACAGAGGCCTCGGCACGGTCCCCCAGCTTTGCAATAAGGACGCTCCTTGCGTGGGCGGGTGGGGCTGCTGGCTGTATGGGAGATGATTCCCCACCTCTGACCAATTTCAGAATTGTTTACCACTGGAGCAAGTGCCTTGGTAGTGTTTTCCTCTGTATAACTGATAGGTTCAGTTTTTTTTTTTCTTTTTTGGTTCAAGTTAGATTTTATTCCTCTTTTATGTATTTATAGATATAAGCATGGAAATAATTCATTCTTATAAATACATCAGTGTGAATGGAAGAACTTTTTTTCTGTTTTATTTTTACATTTTATTTTTAAAAATTTTGAAATTTAATTTTATTTATTTATTTATACACTAGGTTATTATTAGTTATCTATTTTATGCATAGACATGTATACAGGTCAATCCCAATCTCCCAACTCATCCCACCACCATCACCCCATGGCTTCCCCCACTTTGTGTCGATACGTTTGTTCTCTACCTCTGTGTCTCTATTTCTGCCCTGCAAACCAGTTCATCGGTACCATTTTTCTAGGTTCCACATATAGGCATTAATATACAATATTTGTTTTTCTCTTTCTGACTTACTTCACTCTGTATGACAGTCTCTAGATCCATCAACTTCTTTACAAATGACTCAGTTTCATTCCTTTTTATGGCTGAGTAATATTCCATTTTATATATGTACCACATCTTTATCCATTCGTCTGTCTGTGGGCATTTGGTTGCTTCCATTACCTGGCTATTGTAAATAGTGCTGCAATGAACATTGTGGTGAATGTGTCTCTGTGATTTATGATTTTCTCTGGGTATATGCCCAGAAGTGGGATTGCTGGATCCTATGGTAATTCTCTGTTTAGTTTTTTAAAGGAACCTCCATACTGTTCTCCATAGTGACTGTATCAATTTACATTCCCACCAATAGCGGAAGAGGGTTCCTTTTCTCCACACCCTCCCCAGAATTTGTTGTTTGTAGATTATCTGATGATGCCGATTCTAACAGGTGTGAGGTCTTACCTCATTGTAGTTTTGATTTGCATTTCTCTAATAATTAGTGATGTTGAGCAGCTTTTCATGTGCGTCTTGGCCATCTCTGTGTCTTCTTGGAAGAAACGTCTATTTAGATCTTCTGCCCATTTTTGTATTGGGTTGTTTGTTTTATTAATATTAAGCTGCATGAGCTGTTTATATATATTGGGGATTAAACCTTTGTCCATTGATTCGTTTGTGAACGTTTTCGCCCATTCTGAGGGTTGCCTTTTTCCATTCCCGATTTTTTAACAAAGAAAGAAAGAAATCAAAAGAAGCAGAACACTAATGTGCGTGAAATATGCCTCTTGAAACTGTCGTTTTGAAATATGGACGTCTTATGAATTTTTTGGTCGATATATGACCCCAGGATTTGTTTTCAGGGCAGGTGTCATTTACAGGCCTGTAATGATTTGGAATATCCACTGACCATTAGCGCTGGGATTAAAGCTGCTGTTGTGTGAAACGGCCACAAGGTGGCAGCAGTTCTCCCTTACCAAATCTGGTTACTAGGGCAGCAGAGCCTCAATGGAAGTCGCGTTCTAGATTGGAATGTAGAACGGAATGTACCAGGAGAAAGACCCTCAAGTTTTTCTCACTAATTCTTGTTCGTGTTTTTAATTTCATTTTTTATTTTTTATTACAGCAAGTTTGAGTACAACGTTTAGCTTGTTGTAGGTGTGCAAGAGGTGGTTCCTTTACACATATACATATGTCTGTTCTTCCTGGGATCCTTTTCCCATGTTCGTTATGACAGAATGTTGAGTAGTCTTCTCTTGGTACTCCGTAGGTCTTTGGTGATTATATACGTCTACTGTGTTTGTATATGTCTGTTAACCCCAATATCGTAATGAATTCAATGCTCACACCTTTCCTTTGGTGAACCATAAGTTTGTTTAATGAATCTGTGATTGCCCTTCTCCGTGGAAATATCTGCCCTGGTATCAATTTATAGGTAACACCTATAAGTGATATGATATGATATGTGTCTTTCACTTTCTGACTTACTCCAAGTCACGTGATTACCTCTAGACTCATCTACGGTGCTGCAAACGGCATTGTGTGCTTTTTTTCCTTGGCTAATATTCTGTCTTAGCGAGGTCCATTTTCTGCAATGTGATTCCCTGAGGGCTGAGGATTAGCTGACCTGGGCAGCCTGACCCTGCCGGCAAGCCCTCCCCAGGTGTGCCTGGGTTGAGGTCAATATAAACAGCACTCCAGGCAGCAATAGCCCCTGCAGCTGTGCCTGACTCCATATTCTCTGCCCCGTCAGCAGTCTCGGGGCTGTGCTTGTGGGAGGGTGTGAGGGTCCACGGCTTTGTGGGTGGCCCGGTGTGAGTGGGGCTCTGCTGGACTTTCTGCAGGAGTTGCCAGGCTGCCACCTGTAAAGAAGAGGATGTGTCACCCGTAACTTCCACTGGAGTATCTCTCCGGGCTGAGGTGAGTAAGGAAAAAAAGGAGTGGGGGCCGGGACAGGAGGGGTATCTCAGGCAGGGCAATGGAAAGCTTCCAGAAGAGCGCCCGTGGCCAGGACCATCCTGGCTGACCTGCAGGCACCAAGTTGGCCTGCGTGCTTTCGCGGGTGTGGCTCCACGGCCCTTCCTCTACGCTTTCAAGCCCTTGTACATATTCAGGTGTTTCACCTGGGAAGGGTGGGAACAGTTCAGCAGCAGCTGGCCTGGGGCTCAGCTCACGTTTACTCACAGAGGCCTCGGCACGGTCCCCCAGCTTTGCAATAAGGACGCTCCTTGCGTGGGCGGGTGGGGCTGCTGGCTGTATGGGAGATGATTCCCCACCTCTGACCAATTTCAGAATTGTTTACCACTGGAGCAAGTGCCTTGGTAGTGTTTTCCTCTGTATAACTGTTAGGTTCAGTTTTTTTTTCTTTTTTGGTTCAAGTTAGATTTTGTTCCTCTTTTATGTATTTATAGATATAAGCATGGAAATAATTCATTCTTATAAATACATCAGTGTGAATGGAAGAACTTTTTTTCTGTTTTATTTTTACATTTTATTTTTAAAAATTTTGAAATTTAATTTTATTTATTTTTTTATACACTAGGTTATTATTAGTTATCTATTTTATGCATAGACATGTATACAGGTCAATCCCAATCTCCCAACTCATCCCACCACCACCACCCCATGGCTTCCCCCACTTTGTGTCCATACGTTTGTTCTCTACCTCTGTGTCTCTATTTCTGCCCTGCAAACCAGTTCATCGGTAGCATTTTTCTAGGTTCCACATATAGGCATTAATATACAATATTTGTTTTTCTCTTTCTGACTTACTTCACTCTGTATGACAGTCTCTAGATCCATCAACTTCTCTACAAATGACTCAGTTTCATTCCTTTTTATGGCTGAGTAATATTCCATTTTATATATGTACCACATCTTTATCCATTCGTCTGTCTGTGGGCATTTAGGTTGCTTCCATTACCTGGCTATTGTAAATAGTGCTGCAATGAACATTGTGGTGAATGTGTCTCTGTGATTTATGGTTTTCTCTGGGTATATGCCCAGAGGTGGGATTGCTGGATCCTATGGTAATTCTCTGTTTAGTTTTTTAAAGGAACCTCCATACTGTTCTCCATAGTGACTGTATCAATTTACATTCCCACCAATAGCGGAAGAGGGTTCCTTTTCTCCACACCCTCCCCAGAATTTGTTGTTTGTAGATTATCTGATGATGCCGATTCTAACAGGTGTGAGGTCTTACCTCATTGTAGTTTTGATTTGCATTTCTCTAATAATTAGTGATGTTGAGCAGCTTTTCATGTGCGTCTTGGCCATCTCTGTGTCTTCTTTGAAGAAACGTCTATTTAGATCTTCTGCCCATTTTTGTATTGGGTTGTTTGTTTTATTAATATTAAGCTGCATGAGCTGTTTATATATATTGGAGATTAAACCTTTGTCCATTGATTCGTTTGTGAACGTTTTCGCCCATTCTGAGGGTTGCCTTTTTCCATTCCCGTTTTTTTAACAAAGAAAGAAAGAAATCAAAAGAAGCAGAGCACTAATGTGCGTGAAATATGCCTCTTGAAACTGTCGTTTTGAAATATGGACGTCTTTTGCATTTTTTGGTCGATATATGACCCCAGGATTTGTTTTCAGGGCAGGTGTCATTTACAGGCCTGTAATGATTTGGAATATCCCCTGACCATTAGCGCTGGGATTAAAGCTGCTGTTGTGTGAAACGGCCACAAGGTGGCAGCAGTTCTCCCTTACCAAATCTGGTTACTAGGGCAGCAGAGCCTCAATGGAAGTCGCGTTCTAGATTGGAATGTAGAACGGAATGTACCAGGAGAAAGCCCCTCAAGTTTTTCTCACTAATTCTTGTTCGTGTTTTTAATTTCATTTTTTATTTTTTATTACAGCAAGTTTGAGTACAACGTTTAGCTTGTTGTAGGTGTGCAAGAGGTGGTTCTTTTACACATATACATATGTCTGTTCTTCCTGGGATCCTTTTCCCATGTTCGTTATGACAGAATGTTGAGTAGTCTTCTCTTGGTACTCCGTAGGTCTTTGGTGATTATATACGTCTACTGTGTTTGTATATGTCTGTTAACCCCAATATCGTAATGAATTCAATGCTCACACCTTTCCTTTGGTGAACCATAAGTTTGTTTAATGAATCTGTGATTGCCCTTCTCCGTGGAAATATCTGCCCTGGTATCAATTTATAGGTAACACCTATAAGTGATATGATATGATATGTGTCTTTCACTTTCTGACTTACTCCAAGTCACGTGATTACCTCTAGACTCATCTACGGTGCTGCAAACGGCATTGTGTGCTTTTTTTCCTTGGCTAATATTCTGTCTTAGCGAGGTCCATTTTCTGCAATGTGATTCCCTGAGGGCTGAGGATTAGCTGACCTGGGCAGCCTGACCCTGCCGGCAAGCCCTCCCCAGGTGTGCCTGGGTTGAGGTCAATATAAAGAGCACTCCAGGCAGCAATAGCCCCTGCAGCTGTGCCTGACTCCATATTCTCTGCCCCGTCAGCAGTCTCGGGGCTGTGCTGGTGGGAGGGTGTGAGGGTCCACGGCTTTGTGGGTGGCCCGGTGTGAGTGGGGCTCTGCTGGACTTTCTGCAGGAGTTGCCAGGCTGCCACCTGTAAAGAAGAGGATGTGTCACCCGTAACTTCCACTGGAGTATCTCTCCGGGCTGAGGTGAGTAAGGAAAAAAAGGAGTGGGGGCCGGGACAGGAGGGGTATCTCAGGCAGGGCAATGGAAAGCTTCCAGAAGAGCGCCCGTGGCCAGGACCATCCTGGCTGACCTGCAGGCACCAAGTTGGCCTGCGTGCTTTCGCGGGTGTGGCTCCACGGCCCTTCCTCTACGCTTTCAAGCCCTTTTACATATTCAGGTGTTTCACCTGGGAAGGGTGGGAACAGTTCAGCAGCAGCTGGCCTGGGGCTCAGCTCACGTTTACTCACAGAGGCCTCGGCACGGTCCCCCAGCTTTGCAATAAGGACGCTCCTTGCGTGGGCGGGTGGGGCTGCTGGCTGTATGGGAGATGATTCCCCACCTCTGACCAATTTCAGAATTGTTTACCACTGGAGCAAGTGCCTTGGTAGTGTTTTCCTCTGTATAACTGTTAGGTTCAGTTTTTTTTTTCTTTTTTGGTTCAAGTTAGATTTTGTTCCTCTTTTATGTATTTATAGATATAAGCATGGAAATAATTCATTCTTATAAATACATCAGTGTGAATGGAAGAACTTTTTTTCTGTTTTATTTTTACATTTTATTTTTAAAAATTTTGAAATTTAATTTTATTTATTTTTTTATACACTAGGTTATTATTAGTTATCTATTTTATGCATAGACATGTATACAGGTCAATCCCAATCTCCCAACTCATCCCACCACCACCACCCCATGGCTTCCCCCACTTTGTGTCGATACGTTTGTTCTCTACCTCTGTGTCTCTATTTCTGCCCTGCAAACCAGTTCATCTGTAGCATTTTTCTAGGTTCCACATATAGGCATTAATATACAATATTTGTTTTTCTCTTTCTGACTTACTTCACTCTGTATGACAGTCTCTAGATCCATCAACTTCTCTACAAATGACTCAGTTTCATTCCTTTTTATGGCTGAGTAATATTCCATTTTATATATGTACCACATCTTTATCCATTCGTCTGTCTGTGGGCATTTAGGTTGCTTCCATTACCTGGCTATTGTAAATAGTGCTGCAATGAACATTGTGGTGAATGTGTCTCTGTGATTTATGGTTTTCTCTGGGTATATGCCCAGAAGTGGGATTGCTGGATCCTATGGTAATTCTCTTTTTAGTTTTTTAAAGGAACCTCCATACTGTTCTCCATAGTGACTGTATCAATTTACATTCCCACCAATAGCGGAAGAGGGTTCCTTTTCTCCACACCCTCCCCAGAATTTGTTGTTTGTAGATTATCTGATGATGCCGATTCTAACAGGTGTCAGGTCTTACCTCATTGTAGTTTTGATTTGCATTTCTCTAATAATTAGTGATGTTGAGCAGCTTTTCATGTGCGTCTTGGCCATCTCTGTGTCTTCTTTGAAGAAACGTCTATTTAGATCTTCTGCCCATTTTTGTATTGGGTTGTTTGTTTTATTAATATTAAGCTGCATGAGCTGTTTATATATATTGGAAATTAAACCTTTGTCCATTGATTCGTTTGTGAACGTTTTCGCCCATTCTGAGGGTTGCCTTTTTCCATTCCCGTTTTTTTAACAAAGAAAGAAAGAAATCAAAAGAAGCAGAGCACTAATGTGCGTGAAATATGCCTCTTGAAACTGTCGTTTTGAAATATGGACGTCTTTTGAATTTTTTGGTCGATATATGACCCCAGGATTTGTTTTCAGGGCAGGTGTCATTTACAGGCCTGTAATGATTTGGAATATCCCCTGACCATTAGCGCTGGGATTAAAGCTGCTGTTGTGTGAAACGGCCACAAGGTGGCAGCAGTTCTCCCTTACCAAATCTGGTTACTAGGGCAGCAGAGCCTCAATGGAAGTCGCGTTCTAGATTGGAATGTAGAACGGAATGTACCAGGAGAAAGCCCCTCAAGTTTTTCTAACTAATTCTTGTTCGTGTTTTTAATTTCATTTTTTATTTTTTATTACAGCAAGTTTGAGTACAACGTTTAGCTTGTTGTAGGTGTGCAAGAGGTGGTTCTTTTACACATATACATATGTCTGTTCTTCCTGGGATACTTTTCCCATGTACGTTATGACAGAATGTTGAGTAGTCTTCTCTTGGTACTCCGGAGGTCTTTGGTGATTATATACGTCTACTGTGTTTGTATATGTCTGTTAACCCCAATATCGTAATGAATTCAATCCTCACACCTTTCCTTTGGTGAACAATAAGTTTGTTTAATGAATCTGTGATTGCCCTTCTCCGTGGAAATATCTGCCCTGGTATCAATTTATAGGTAACACCTATAAGTGATATGATATGATATGTGTCTTTCACTTTCTGACTTACTCCAAGTCACGTGATTACCTCTAGACTCATCTACGGTGCTGCAAATGGCATTGTGTGCTTCTTTTCCTTGGCGAATATTCTGTCTTAGCCAGGTCCATTTTCTGCAATGTGATTCCCTGAGGGCTGAGGATTAGCTGACCTGGGCAGCCTGACCCTGCCGGCAAGCCCTCCCCAGGTGTGCCTGGGTTGAGGTCAATATAAACAGCACTCCAGGCAGCAATAGCCCCTGCAGCTGTGCCTGACTCCATATTCTCTGCCCCGTCAGCAGTCTCGGGGCTGTGCTGGTGGGAGGGTGTGAGGGTCCACGGCTTTGTGGGCGGCCCGGTGTGAGTGGGGCTCTGCTGGACTTTCTGCAGGAGTTGCCAGGCTGCCACCTGTAAAGAAGAGGATGTGTCACCCAACTCTTCCACTGGAATATCTCTCCGGGCTGAGGTGAGGAAGGAAAAAAAAGGAGTTGGGGCCGGGACAGGAGGGGTATCTCAGGCAGGGCAATGGAAAGCTTCCAGACGAGCGCCCGTGGCCAGGACCATCCTGGCTGACCTGCAGGCACCAAGTTGGCCTGCGTGCTGTCGCTGGTGTGGCTCCACGGCCCTTCCTCTAGGCTTTCAAGCCCTTGTACATATTCAGGTGTTTCACCTGGGAAGGGTGGGAACAGTTCAGCAGCAGCTGGCCTGGGGCTCAGCTCACGTTTACTCACAGAGGCCTCGGCACGGTCCCACAGCTTTGCAATAAGGACGCTCCTTGCGTGGGCGGGTGGGACTGCTGGCTGTATGGGAGATGATTCCCCACCTCTGACCAATTTCAGAATTGTTTACCACTGGAGCAAGTGCCTTGGTAGTGTTTTCCTCTGTATAACTGTTAGGTTCAGTTTTTTTTTTTCTTTTTTGGTTGAAGTTAGATTTTATTCCTCTTTTATGTATTTATAGATATAAGCATGGAAATAATTCATTCTTATAAATACATCAGTGTGAATGGAAGAATTTCTTTTCTGTTTTATTTTTACATTTTATTTTTAAAAATTTTGAAATTTAATTTTATTTATTTTTTTATACACTAGGTTATTATTAGTTATCTATTTTATGCATAGACATGTATACAGGTCAATCCCAATCTCCCAACTCATCCCACCACCACCACCCCATGGCTTCCCCCACTTTGTGTCCATACGTTTGTTCTCTACCTCTGTGTCTCTATTTCTGCCCTGCAAACCAGTTCATCTTTACCATTTTTCTAGGTTCCACATATAGGCATTAATATACAATATTTGTTTTCCTCTTTCTGACTTACTTCACTCTGTATGACAGTCTCTAGATCCATCAACTTCTCTACAAATGACTCAATTTCATTACTTTTTATGGCTGAGTAATATTCCATTTTATATATGTACCACATCTTTATCCATTCGTCTGTCTGTGGGCATTTAGGTTGCTTCCATTACCTGGCTATTGTAAATAGTGCTGCAATGAACATTGTGGTGAATGTGTATCTGTGATTTATGGTTTTCTCTGGGTATATGCCCAGAAGTGGGATTGCTGGATCCTATGGTAATTCTCTTTTTAGTTTTTTAAAGGAACCTCCATACTGTTCTCCATAGTGACTGTATCAATTTACATTCCCACCAATAGCGGAAGAGGGTTCCTTTTCTCCACACCCTCCCCAGAATTTGTTGTTTGTAGATTATCTGATGATGCCGATTCTAACAGGTGTCAGGTCTTACCTCATTGTAGTTTTGATTTGCATTTCTCTAATAATTAGTGATGTTGAGCAGCTTTTCATGTGCGTCTTGGCCATCTCTGTGTCTTCTTTGAAGAAACGTCTATTTAGATCTTCTGCCCATTTTTGTATTGGGTTGTTTGTTGTATTACTATTAAGCTGCATGAGCTGTTTATATATATTGGAGATTAAACCTTTGTCCATTGATTCGTTTGTGAACGTTTTCGCCCATTCTGTGGGTTGCCTTTTTCCATTCCCGTTTTTTTAACAAAGAAAGAAAGAAATCAAAAGAAGCAGAGCACTAATGTGCGTGAAAAATGCCTCTTGAAACTGTCGTTTTGAAATATGGACGTCTTTTGAATTTTTTGGTCGATATATGACCCCAGGATTTGTTTTCAGGGCAGGTGTCATTTACAGGCCTGTAATGATTTGGAATATCCCCTGACCATTAGCGCTGGGATTAAAGCTGCTGTTGTGTGAAACGGCCACAAGGTGGCAGCAGTTCTCCCTTACCAAATCTGGTTACTAGGGCAGCAGAGCCTCAATGGAAGTCGCGTTCTAGATTGGAATGTAGAACGGAATGTACCAGGAGAAAGACCCTCAAGTTTTTCTCACTAATTCTTCTTCGTGTTTTTAATTTCATTTTTTATTTTTTATTACAGCAAGTTTGAGTACAACGTTTAGCTTGTTGTAGGTGTGCAAGAGGTGGTTCTTTTACACATATACATATGTCTGTTCTTCCTGGGATCCTTTTCCCATGTACGTTATGACAGAATGTTGAGTAGTCTTCTCTTGGTACTCCGTAGGTCTTTGGTGATTCTATACGTCTACTGTGTTTGTATATGTCTGTTAACCCCAATATCGTAATGAATTCAATCCTCACACCTTTCCTTTGGTGAACCATAAGTTTGTTTAATGAATCTGTGATTGCCCTTCTCCGTGGAAATATCTGCCCTGGTATCAATTTATAGGTAACACCTATAAGTGATATGATATGATATGTGTCTTTCACTTTCTGACTTACTCCAAGTCACGTGATTACCTCTAGACTCATCTACGGTGCTGCAAATGGCATTGTGTGCTTCTTTTCCTTGGCGAATATTCTGTCTTAGCCAGGTCCATTTTCTGCAATGTGATTCCCTGAGGGCTGAGGATTAGCTGACCTGGGCAGCCTGACCCTGCCGGCAAGCCCTCCCCAGGTGTGCCTGGGTTGAGGTCAATATAAACAGCACTCCAGGCAGCAATAGCCCCTGCAGCTGTGCCTGACTCCATATTCTCTGCCCCGTCAGCAGTCTCGGGGCTGTGCTGGTGGGAGGGTGTGAGGGTCCACGGCTTTGTGGGAGGCCCGGTGTGAGTGGGGCTCTGCTGGACTTTCTGCAGGAGTTGCCAGGCTGCCACCTGTAAAGAAGAGGATGTGTCACCCAACTCTTCCACTGGAATATCTCTCCGGGCTGAGGTGAGGAAGGAAAAAAAAGGAGTTGGGGCCGGGACAGGATGGGTATCTCAGGCAGGGCAATGGAAAGCTTTCAGACGAGCGCCCGTGGCCAGGACCATCCTGGCTGACCTGCAGGCACCAAGTTGGCCTGCGTGCTGTCGCTGGTGTGGCTCCACGGCCCTTCCTCTAGGCTTTCAAGCCCTTGTACATATTCAGGTGTTTCACCTGGGAAGGGTGGGAACAGTTCAGCAGCAGCTGGCCTGGGGCTCAGCTCACGTTTACTCACAGAGGCCTCGGCACGGTCCCACAGCTTTGCAATAAGGACGCTCCTTGCGTGGGCGGGTGGGACTGCTGGCTGTATGGGAGATGATTCCCCACCTCTGACCAATTTCAGAATTGTTTACCACTGGAGCAAGTGCCTTGGTAGTGTTTTCCTCTGTATAACTGTTAGGTTCAGTTTTTTTTTTCTTTTTTGGTTGAAGTTAGATTTTATTCCTGTTTTATGTATTTATAGATATAAGCATGGAAATAATTCATTCTTATAAATACATCAGTGTGAATGGAAGAATTTCTTTTCTGTTTTATTTTTACATTTTATTTTTAAAAATTTTGAAATTTAATTTTATTTATTTTTTTATACACTAGTTTATTATTAGTTATCTATTTTATGCATAGACATGTATACAGGTCAATCCCAATCTCCCAACTCATCCCACCACCACCACCCCATGGCTTCCCCCACTTTGTGTCCATACGTTTGTTCTCTACCTCTGTGTCTCTATTTCTGCCCTGCAAACCAGTTCATCTGTACCATTTTTCTAGGTTCCACATATAGGCATTAATATACAATATTTGTTTTCCTCTTTCTGACTTACTTCACTCTGTATGACAGTCTCTAGATCCATCAACTTCTCTACAAATGACTCAATTTCATTCCTTTTTATGGCTGAGTAATATTCCATTTTATATATGTACCACATCTTTATCCATTCGTCTGTCTGTGGGCATTTAGGTTGCTTCCATTACCTGGCTATTGTAAATAGTGCTGCAATGATCATTGTGGTGAATGTGTCTCTGTGATTTATGGTTTTCTCTGGGTATATGCCCAGAAGTGGGATTGCTGGATCCTATGGTAATTCTCTTTTTAGTTTTTTAAAGGAACCTCCATACTGTTCTCCATAGTGACTGTATCAATTTACATTCCCACCAATAGCGGAAGAGGGTTCCTTTTCTCCACACCCTCCCCAGAATTTGTTGTTTGTAGATTATCTGATGATGCCGATTCTAACAGGTGTGAGGTCTTACCTCATTGTAGTTTTGATTTGCATTTCTCTAATAATTAGTGATGTTGAGCAGCTTTTCATGTGCGTCTTGGCCATCTCTGTGTCTTCTTTGAAGAAACGTCTATTTAGATCTTCTGCCCATTTTTGTATTGGGTTGTTTGTTGTATTACTATTAAGCTGCATGAGCTGTTTATATATATTGGAGATTAAACCTTTGTCCATTGATTCGTTTGTGAACGAATTCGCCCATTCTGTGGGTTGCCTTTTTCCATTCCCGTTTTTTTAACAAAGAAAGAAAGAAATCAAAAGAAGCAGAGCACTAATGTGCGTGAAAAATGCCTCTTGAAACTGTCGTTTTGAAATATGGACGTCTTTTGAATTTTTTGGTCGATATATGACCCCAGGATTTGTTTTCAGGGCAGGTGTCATTTACAGGCCTGTAATGATTTGGAATATCCCCTGACCATTAGCGCTGGGATTAAAGCTGCTGTTGTGTGAAACGGCCACAAGGTGGCAGCAGTTCTCCCTTACCAAATCTGGTTACTAGGGCAGCAGAGCCTCAATGGAAGTCGCGTTCTAGATTGGAATGTAGAACGGAATGTACCAGGAGAAAGCCCCTCAAGTTTTTCTCACTAATTCTTGTTCGTGTTTTTAATTTCATTTTTTATTTTTTATTACAGCAAGTTTGAGTACAACGTTTAGCTTGTTGTAGGTGTGCAAGAGGTGGTTCTTTTACACATATACATATGTCTGTTCTTCCTGGGATCCTTTTCCCATGTTCGTTATGACAGAATGTTGAGTAGTCTTCTCTTGGTACTCCGTAGGTCTTTGGTGATTATATACGTCTACTGTGTTTGTATATGTCTGTTAACCCCAATATCGTAATGAATTCAATGCTCACACCTTTCCTTTGGTGAACCATAAGTTTGTTTAATGAATCTGTGATTGCCCTTCTCCGTGGAAATATCTGCCCTGGTATCAATTTATAGGTAACACCTATAAGTGATATGATATGATATGTGTCTTTCACTTTCTGACTTACTCCAAGTCACGTGATTACCTCTAGACTCATCTACGGTGCTGCAAACGGCATTGTGTGCTTTTTTTCCTTGGCTAATATTCTGTCTTAGCGAGGTCCATTTTCTGCAATGTGATTCCCTGAGGGCTGAGGATTAGCTGACCTGGGCAGCCTGACCCTGCCGGCAAGCCCTCCCCAGGTGTGCCTGGGTTGAGGTCAATATAAAGAGCACTCCAGGCAGCAATAGCCCCTGCAGCTGTGCCTGACTCCATATTCTCTGCCCCGTCAGCAGTCTCGGGGCTGTGCTGGTGGGAGGGTGTGAGGGTCCACGGCTTTGTGGGTGGCCCGGTGTGAGTGGGGCTCTGCTGGACTTTCTGCAGGAGTTGCCAGGCTGCCACCTGTAAAGAAGAGGATGTGTCACCCGTAACTTCCACTGGAGTATCTCTCCGGGCTGAGGTGAGTAAGGAAAAAAAGGAGTGGGGGCCGGGACAGGAGGGGTATCTCAGGCAGGGCAATGGAAAGCTTCCAGAAGAGCGCCCGTGGCCAGGACCATCCTGGCTGACCTGCAGGCACCAAGTTGGCCTGCGTGCTTTCGCGGGTGTGGCTCCACGGCCCTTCCTCTACGCTTTCAAGCCCTTGTACATATTCAGGTGTTTCACCTGGGAAGGGTGGGAACAGTTCAGCAGCAGCTGGCCTGGGGCTCAGCTCACGTTTACTCACAGAGGCCTCGGCACGGTCCCCCAGCTTTGCAATAAGGACGCTCCTTGCGTGGGCGGGTGGGGCTGCTGGCTGTATGGGAGATGATTCCCCACCTCTGACCAATTTCAGAATTGTTTACCACTGGAGCAAGTGCCTTGGTAGTGTTTTCCTCTGTATAACTGTTAGGTTCAGTTTTTTTTTTCTTTTTTGGTTCAAGTTAGATTTTGTTCCTCTTTTATGTATTTATAGATATAAGCATGGAAATAATTCATTCTTATAAATACATCAGTGTGAATGGAAGAACTTTTTTTCTGTTTTATTTTTACATTTTATTTTTAAAAATTTTGAAATTTAATTTTATTTATTTTTTTATACACTAGGTTATTATTAGTTATCTATTTTATGCATAGACATGTATACAGGTCAATCCCAATCTCCCAACTCATCCCACCACCACCACCCCATGGCTTCCCCCACTTTGTGTCGATACGTTTGTTCTCTACCTCTGTGTCTCTATTTCTGCCCTGCAAACCAGTTCATCTGTAGCATTTTTCTAGGTTCCACATATAGGCATTAATATACAATATTTGTTTTTCTCTTTCTGACTTACTTCACTCTGTATGACAGTCTCTAGATCCATCAACTTCTCTACAAATGACTCAGTTTCATTCCTTTTTATGGCTGAGTAATATTCCATTTTATATATGTACCACATCTTTATCCATTCGTCTGTCTGTGGGCATTTAGGTTGCTTCCATTACCTGGCTATTGTAAATAGTGCTGCAATGAACATTGTGGTGAATGTGTCTCTGTGATTTATGGTTTTCTCTGGGTATATGCCCAGAAGTGGGATTGCTGGATCCTATGGTAATTCTCTTTTTAGTTTTTTAAAGGAACCTCCATACTGTTCTCCATAGTGACTGTATCAATTTACATTCCCACCAATAGCGGAAGAGGGTTCCTTTTCTCCACACCCTCCCCAGAATTTGTTGTTTGTAGATTATCTGATGATGCCGATTCTAACAGGTGTGAGGTCTTACCTCATTGTAGTTTTGATTTGCATTTCTCTAATAATTAGTGATGTTGAGCAGCTTTTCATGTGCGTCTTGGCCATCTCTGTGTCTTCTTTGAAGAAACGTCTATTTAGATCTTCTGCCCATTTTTGTATTGGGTTGTTTGTTTTATTAATATTAAGCTGCATGAGCTGTTTATATATATTGGAAATTAAACCTTTGTCCATTGATTCGTTTGTGAACGTTTTCGCCCATTCTGAGGGTTGCCTTTTTCCATTCCCGTTTTTTTAACAAAGAAAGAAAGAAATCAAAAGAAGCAGAGCACTAATGTGCGTGAAATATGCCTCTTGAAACTGTCGTTTTGAAATATGGACGTCTTTTGAATTTTTTGGTCGATATATGACCCCAGGATTTGTTTTCAGGGCAGGTGTCATTTACAGGCCTGTAATGATTTGGAATATCCCCTGACCATTAGCGCTGGGATTAAAGCTGCTGTTGTGTGAAACGGCCACAAGGTGGCAGCAGTTCTCCCTTACCAAATCTGGTTACTAGGGCAGCAGAGCCTCAATGGAAGTCGCGTTCTAGATTGGAATGTAGAACGGAATGTACCAGGAGAAAGCCCCTCAAGTTTTTCTAACTAATTCTTGTTCGTGTTTTTAATTTCATTTTTTATTTTTTATTACAGCAAGTTTGAGTACAACGTTTAGCTTGTTGTAGGTGTGCAAGAGGTGGTTCTTTTACACATATACATATGTCTGTTCTTCCTGGGATCCTTTTCCCATGTACGTTATGACAGAATGTTGAGTAGTCTTCTCTTGGTACTCCGGAGGTCTTTGGTGATTATATACGTCTACTGTGTTTGTATATGTCTGTTAACCCCAATATCGTAATGAATTCAATCCTCACACCTTTCCTTTGGTGAACAATAAGTTTGTTTAATGAATCTGTGATTGCCCTTCTCCGTGGAAATATCTGCCCTGGTATCAATTTATAGGTAACACCTATAAGTGATATGATATGATATGTGTCTTTCACTTTCTGACTTACTCCAAGTCACGTGATTACCTCTAGACACATCTACGGTGCTGCAAATGGCATTGTGTGCTTCTTTTCCTTGGCGAATATTCTGTCTTAGCCAGGTCCATTTTCTGCAATGTGATTCCCTGAGGGCTGAGGATTAGCTGACCTGGGCAGCCTGACCCTGCCGGCAAGCCCTCCCCAGGTGTGCCTGGGTTGAGGTCAATATAAACAGCACTCCAGGCAGCAATAGCCCCTGCAGCTGTGCCTGACTCCATATTCTCTGCCCCGTCAGCAGTCTCGGGGCTGTGCTGGTGGGAGGGTGTGAGGGTCCACGGCTTTGTGGGCGGCCCGGTGTGAGTGGGGCTCTGCTGGACTTTCTGCAGGAGTTGCCAGGCTGCCACCTGTAAAGAAGAGGATGTGTCACCCAACTCTTCCACTGGAATATCTCTCCGGGCTGAGGTGAGGAAGGAAAAAAAAGGAGTTGGGGCCGGGACAGGAGGGGTATCTCAGGCAGGGCAATGGAAAGCTTCCAGAAGAGCGCCCGTGGCCAGGACCATCCTGGCTGACCTGCAGGCACCAAGTTGGCCTGCGTGCTGTCGCTGGTGTGGCTCCACGGCCCTTCCTCTAGGCTTTCAAGCCCTTGTACATATTCAGGTGTTTCACCTGGGAAGGGTGGGAACAGTTCAGCAGCAGCTGGCCTGGGGCTCAGCTCACGTTTACTCACAGAGGCCTCGGCACGGTCCCACAGCTTTGCAATAAGGACGCTCCTTGCGTGGGCGGGTGGGACTGCTGGCTGTATGGGAGATGATTCCCCACCTCTGACCAATTTCAGAATTGTTTACCACTGGAGCAAGTGCCTTGGTAGTGTTTTCCTCTGTATAACTGTTAGGTTCAGTTTTTTTTTTTCTTTTTTGGTTGAAGTTAGATTTTATTCCTCTTTTATGTATTTATAGATATTAGCATGGAAATAATTCATTCTTATAAATACATCAGTGTGAATGGAAGAATTTCTTTTCTGTTTTATTTTTACATTTTATTTTTAAAAATTTTGAAATTTAATTTTATTTATTTTTTTATACACTAGGTTATTATTAGTTATCTATTTTATGCATAGACATGTATACAGGTCAATCCCAATCTCCCAACTCATCCCACCACCACCACCCCATGGCTTCCCCCACTTTGTGTCCATACGTTTGTTCTCTACCTCTGTGTCTCTATTTCTGCCCTGCAAACCAGTTCATCTGTACCATTTTTCTAGGTTCCACATATAGGCATTAATATACAATATTTGTTTTCCTCTTTCTGACTTACTTCACTCTGTATGACAGTCTCTAGATCCATCAACTTCTCTACAAATGACTCAATTTCATTACTTTTTATGGCTGAGTAATATTCCATTTTATATATGTACCACATCTTTATCCATTCGTCTGTCTGTGGGCATTTAGGTTGCTTCCATTACCTGGCTATTGTAAATAGTGCTGCAATGAACATTGTGGTGAATGTGTCTCTGTGATTTATGGTTTTCTCTGGGTATATGCCCAGAAGTGGGATTGCTGGATCCTATGGTAATTCTCTTTTTAGTTTTTTAAAGGAACCTCCATACTGTTCTCCATAGTGACTGTATCAATTTACATTCCCACCAATAGCGGAAGAGGGTTCCTTTTCTCCACACCCTCCCCAGAATTTGTTGTTTGTAGATTATCTGATGATGCCGATTCTAACAGGTGTCAGGTCTTACCTCATTGTAGTTTTGATTTGCATTTCTCTAATAATTAGTGATGTTGAGCAGCTTTTCATGTGCGTCTTGGCCATCTCTGTGTCTTCTTTGAAGAAACGTCTATTTAGATCTTCTGCCCATTTTTGTATTGGGTTGTTTGTTGTATTACTATTAAGCTGCATGAGCTGTTTATATATATTGGAGATTAAACCTTTGTCCATTGATTCGTTTGTGAACGTTTTCGCCCATTCTGTGGGTTGCCTTTTTCCATTCCCGTTTTTTTAACAAAGAAAGAAAGAAATCAAAAGAAGCAGAGCACTAATGTGCGTGAAAAATGCCTCTTGAAACTGTCGTTTTGAAATATGGACGTCTTTTGAATTTTTTGGTCGATATATGACCCCAGGATTTGTTTTCAGGGCAGGTGTCATTTACAGGCCTGTAATGATTTGGAATATCCACTGACCATTAGCGCTGGGATTAAAGCTGCTGTTGTGTGAAACGGCCACAAGGTGGCAGCAGTTCTCCCTTACCAAATCTGGTTACTAGGGCAGCAGAGCCTCAATGGAAGTCGCGTTCTAGATTGGAATGTAGAACGGAATGTACCAGGAGAAAGCCCCTCAAGTTTTTCTCACTAATTCTTGTTCGTGTTTTTAATTTCATTTTTTATTTTTTATTACAGCAAGTTTGAGTACAACGTTTAGCTTGTTGTAGGTGTGCAAGAGGTGGTTCTTTTACACATATACATATGTCTGTTCTTCCTGGGATCCTTTTCCCATGTTCGTTATGACAGAATGTTGAGTAGTCTTCTCTTGGTACTCCGTAGGTCTTTGGTGATTATATACGTCTACTGTGTTTGTATATGTCTGTTAACCCCAATATCGTAATGAATTCAATGCTCACACCTTTCCTTTGGTGAACCATAAGTTTGTTTAATGAATCTGTGATTGCCCTTCTCCGTGGAAATATCTGCCCTGGTATCAATTTATAGGTAACACCTATAAGTGATATGATATGATATGTGTCTTTCACTTTCTGACTTACTCCAAGTCACGTGATTACCTCTAGACTCATCTACGGTGCTGCAAACGGCATTGTGTGCTTTTTTTCCTTGGCTAATATTCTGTCTTAGCGAGGTCCATTTTCTGCAATGTGATTCCCTGAGGGCTGAGGATTAGCTGACCTGGGCAGCCTGACCCTGCCGGCAAGCCCTCCCCAGGTGTGCCTGGGTTGAGGTCAATATAAAGAGCACTCCAGGCAGCAATAGCCCCTGCAGCTGTGCCTGACTCCATATTCTCTGCCCCGTCAGCAGTCTCGGGGCTGTGCTGGTGGGAGGGTGTGAGGGTCCACGGCTTTGTGGGTGGCCCGGTGTGAGTGGGGCTCTGCTGGACTTTCTGCAGGAGTTGCCAGGCTGCCACCTGTAAAGAAGAGGATGTGTCACCCGTAACTTCCACTGGAGTATCTCTCCGGGCTGAGGTGAGTAAGGAAAAAAAGGAGTGGGGGCCGGGACAGGAGGGGTATCTCAGGCAGGGCAATGGAAAGCTTCCAGAAGAGCGCCCGTGGCCAGGACCATCCTGGCTGACCTGCAGGCACCAAGTTGGCCTGCGTGCTTTCGCGGGTGTGGCTCCACGGCCCTTCCTCTACGCTTTCAAGCCCTTGTACATATTCAGGTGTTTCACCTGGGAAGGGTGGGAACAGTTCAGCAGCAGCTGGCCTGGGGCTCAGCTCACGTTTACTCACAGAGGCCTCGGCACGGTCCCCCAGCTTTGCAATAAGGACGCTCCTTGCGTGGGCGGGTGGGGCTGCTGGCTGTATGGGAGATGATTCCCCACCTCTGACCAATTTCAGAATTGTTTACCACTGGAGCAAGTGCCTTGGTAGTGTTTTCCTCTGTATAACTGTTAGGTTCAGTTTTTTTTTTCTTTTTTGGTTCAAGTTAGATTTTGTTCCTCTTTTATGTATTTATAGATATAAGCATGGAAATAATTCATTCTTATAAATACATCAGTGTGAATGGAAGAACTTTTTTTCTGTTTTATTTTTACATTTTATTTTTAAAAATTTTGAAATTTAATTTTATTTATTTTTTTATACACTAGGTTATTATTAGTTATCTATTTTATGCATAGACATGTATACAGGTCAATCCCAATCTCCCAACTCATCCCACCACCACCACCCCATGGCTTCCCCCACTTTGTGTCGATACGTTTGTTCTCTACCTCTGTGTCTCTATTTCTGCCCTGCAAACCAGTTCATCTGTAGCATTTTTCTAGGTTCCACATATAGGCATTAATATACAATATTTGTTTTTCTCTTTCTGACTTACTTCACTCTGTATGACAGTCTCTAGATCCATCAACTTCTCTACAAATGACTCAGTTTCATTCCTTTTTATGGCTGAGTAATATTCCATTTTATATATGTACCACATCTTTATCCATTCGTCTGTCTGTGGGCATTTAGGTTGCTTCCATTACCTGGCTATTGTAAATAGTGCTGCAATGAACATTGTGGTGAATGTGTCTCTGTGATTTATGGTTTTCTCTGGGTATATGCCCAGAAGTGGGATTGCTGGATCCTATGGTAATTCTCTTTTTAGTTTTTTAAAGGAACCTCCATACTGTTCTCCATAGTGACTGTATCAATTTACATTCCCACCAATAGCGGAAGAGGGTTCCTTTTCTCCACACCCTCCCCAGAATTTGTTGTTTGTAGATTATCTGATGATGCCGATTCTAACAGGTGTGAGGTCTTACCTCATTGTAGTTTTGATTTGCATTTCTCTAATAATTAGTGATGTTGAGCAGCTTTTCATGTGCGTCTTGGCCATCTCTGTGTCTTCTTTGAAGAAACGTCTATTTAGATCTTCTGCCCATTTTTGTATTGGGTTGTTTGTTTTATTAATATTAAGCTGCATGAGCTGTTTATATATATTGGAAATTAAACCTTTGTCCATTGATTCGTTTGTGAACGTTTTCGCCCATTCTGAGGGTTGCCTTTTTCCATTCCCGTTTTTTTAACAAAGAAAGAAAGAAATCAAAAGAAGCAGAGCACTAATGTGCGTGAAATATGCCTCTTGAAACTGTCGTTTTGAAATATGGACGTCTTTTGAATTTTTTGGTCGATATATGACCCCAGGATTTGTTTTCAGGGCAGGTGTCATTTACAGGCCTGTAATGATTTGGAATATCCCCTGACCATTAGCGCTGGGATTAAAGCTGCTGTTGTGTGAAACGGCCACAAGGTGGCAGCAGTTCTCCCTTACCAAATCTGGTTACTAGGGCAGCAGAGCCTCAATGGAAGTCGCGTTCTAGATTGGAATGTAGAACGGAATGTACCAGGAGAAAGCCCCTCAAGTTTTTCTAACTAATTCTTGTTCGTGTTTTTAATTTCATTTTTTATTTTTTATTACAGCAAGTTTGAGTACAACGTTTAGCTTGTTGTAGGTGTGCAAGAGGTGGTTCTTTTACACATATACATATGTCTGTTCTTCCTGGGATCCTTTTCCCATGTACGTTATGACAGAATGTTGAGTAGTCTTCTCTTGGTACTCCGGAGGTCTTTGGTGATTATATACGTCTACTGTGTTTGTATATGTCTGTTAACCCCAATATCGTAATGAATTCAATCCTCACACCTTTCCTTTGGTGAACAATAAGTTTGTTTAATGAATCTGTGATTGCCCTTCTCCGTGGAAATATCTGCCCTGGTATCAATTTATAGGTAACACCTATAAGTGATATGATATGATATGTGTCTTTCACTTTCTGACTTACTCCAAGTCACGTGATTACCTCTAGACTCATCTACGGTGCTGCAAATGGCATTGTGTGCTTCTTTTCCTTGGCGAATATTCTGTCTTAGCCAGGTCCATTTTCTGCAATGTGATTCCCTGAGGGCTGAGGATTAGCTGACCTGGGCAGCCTGACCCTGCCGGCAAGCCCTCCCCAGGTGTGCCTGGGTTGAGGTCAATATAAACAGCACTCCAGGCAGCAATAGCCCCTGCAGCTGTGCCTGACTCCATATTCTCTGCCCCGTCAGCAGTCTCGGGGCTGTGCTGGTGGGAGGGTGTGAGGGTCCACGGCTTTGTGGGCGGCCCGGTGTGAGTGGGGCTCTGCTGGACTTTCTGCAGGAGTTGCCAGGCTGCCACCTGTAAAGAAGAGGATGTGTCACCCAACTCTTCCACTGGAATATCTCTCCGGGCTGAGGTGAGGAAGGAAAAAAAAGGAGTTGGGGCCGGGACAGGAGGGGTATCTCAGGCAGGGCAATGGAAAGCTTCCAGACGAGCGCCCGTGGCCAGGACCATCCTGGCTGACCTGCAGGCACCAAGTTGGCCTGCGTGCTGTCGCTGGTGTGGCTCCACGGCCCTTCCTCTAGGCTTTCAAGCCCTTGTACATATTCAGGTGTTTCACCTGGGAAGGGTGGGAACAGTTCAGCAGCAGCTGGCCTGGGGCTCAGCTCACGTTTACTCACAGAGGCCTCGGCACGGTCCCACAGCTTTGCAATAAGGACGCTCCTTGCGTGGGCGGGTGGGACTGCTGGCTGTATGGGAGATGATTCCCCACCTCTGACCAATTTCAGAATTGTTTACCACTGGAGCAAGTGCCTTGGTAGTGTTTTCCTCTGTATAACTGTTAGGTTCAGTTTTTTTTTTCTTTTTTGGTTGAAGTTAGATTTTATTCCTCTTTTATGTATTTATAGATATTAGCATGGAAATAATTCATTCTTATAAATACATCAGTGTGAATGGAAGAATTTCTTTTCTGTTTTATTTTTACATTTTATTTTTAAAAATTTTGAAATTTAATTTTATTTATTTTTTTATACACTAGGTTATTATTAGTTATCTATTTTATGCATAGACATGTATACAGGTCAATCCCAATCTCCCAACTCATCCCACCACCACCACCCCATGGCTTCCCCCACTTTGTGTCCATACGTTTGTTCTCTACCTCTGTGTCTCTATTTCTGCCCTGCAAACCAGTTCATCTGTACCATTTTTCTAGGTTCCACATATAGGCATTAATATACAATATTTGTTTTCCTCTTTCTGACTTACTTCACTCTGTATGACAGTCTCTAGATCCATCAACTTCTCTACAAATGACTCAATTTCATTACTTTTTATGGCTGAGTAATATTCCATTTTATATATGTACCACATCTTTATCCATTCGTCTGTCTGTGGGCATTTAGGTTGCTTCCATTACCTGGCTATTGTAAATAGTGCTGCAATGAACATTGTGGTGAATGTGTCTCTGTGATTTATGGTTTTCTCTGGGTATATGCCCAGAAGTGGGATTGCTGGATCCTATGGTAATTCTCTTTTTAGTTTTTTAAAGGAACCTCCATACTGTTCTCCATAGTGACTGTATCAATTTACATTCCCACCAATAGCGGAAGAGGGTTCCTTTTCTCCACACCCTCCCCAGAATTTGTTGTTTGTAGATTATCTGATGATGCCGATTCTAACAGGTGTGAGGTCTTACCTCATTGTAGTTTTGATTTGCATTTCTCTAATAATTAGTGATGTTGAGCAGCTTTTCATGTGCGTCTTGGCCATCTCTGTGTCTTCTTTGAAGAAACGTCTCTTTAGATCTTCTGCCCATTTTTGTATTGGGTTGTTTGTTGTATTACTATTAAGCTGCATGAGCTGTTTATATATATTGGAGATTAAACCTTTGTCCATTGATTCGTTTGTGAACGTTTTCGCCCATTCTGTGGGTTGCCTTTTTCCATTCCCGTTTTTTTAACAAAGAAAGAAAGAAATCAAAAGAAGCAGAGCACTAATGTGCGTGAAAAATGCCTCTTGAAACTGTCGTTTTGAAATATGGACGTCTTTTGAATTTTTTGGTCGATATATGACCCCAGGATTTGTTTTCAGGGCAGGTGTCATTTACAGGCCTGTAATGATTTGGAATATCCACTGACCATTAGCGCTGGGATTAAAGCTGCTGTTGTGTGAAACGGCCACAAGGTGGCAGCAGTTCTCCCTTACCAAATCTGGTTACTAGGGCAGCAGAGCCTCAATGGAAGTCGCGTTCTAGATTGGAATGTAGAACGGAATGTACCAGGAGAAAGACCCTCAAGTTTTTCTCACTAATTCTTCTTCGTGTTTTTAATTTCATTTTTTATTTTTTATTACAGCAAGTTTGAGTACAACGTTTAGCTTGTTGTAGGTCTGCAAGAGGTGGTTCTTTTACACATATACATATGTCTGTTCTTCCTGGGATCCTTTTCCCATGTACGTTATGACAGAATGTTGAGTAGTCTTCTCTTGGTACTCCGGAGGTCTTTGGTGATTATATACGTCTACTGTGTTTGTATATGTCTGTTAACCCCAATATCGTAATGAATTCAATCCTCACACCTTTCCTTTGGTGAACAATAAGTTTGTTTAATGAATCTGTGATTGCCCTTCTCCGTGGAAATATCTGCCCTGGTATCAATTTATAGGTAACACCTATAAGTGATATGATATGATATGTGTCTTTCACTTTCTGACTTACTCCAAGTCACGTGATTACCTCTAGACTCATCTACGGTGCTGCAAATGGCATTGTGTGATTCTTTTCCTTGGCGAATATTCTGTCTTAGCCAGGTCCATTTTCTGCAATGTGATTCCCTGAGGGCTGAGGATTAGCTGACCTGGGCAGCCTGACCCTGCCGGCAAGCCCTCCCCAGGTGTGCCTGGGTTGAGGTCAATATAAACAGCACTCCAGGCAGCAATAGCCCCTGCAGCTGTGCCTGACTCCATATTCTCTGCCCCGTCAGCAGTCTCGGGGCTGTGCTGGTGGGAGGGTGTGAGGGTCCACGGCTTTGTGGGAGGCCCGGTGTGAGTGGGGCTCTGCTGGACTTTCTGCAGGAGTTGCCAGGCTGCCACCTGTAAAGAAGAGGATGTGTCACCCAACTCTTCCACTGGAATATCTCTCCGGGCTGAGGTGAGGAAGGAAAAAAAAGGAGTTGGGGTCGGGACAGGATGGGTATCTCAGGCAGGGCAATGGAAAGCTTTCAGACGAGCGCCCGTGGCCAGGACCATCCTGGCTGACCTGCAGGCACCAAGTTGGCCTGCGTGCTGTCGCTGGTGTGGCTCCACGGCCCTTCCTCTAGGCTTTCAAGCCCTTGTACATATTCAGGTGTTTCACCTGGGAAGGGTGGGAACAGTTCAGCAGCAGCTGGCCTGGGGCTCAGCTCACGTTTACTCACAGAGGCCTCGGCACGGTCCCACAGCTTTGCAATAAGGACGCTCCTTGCGTGGGCGGGTGGGACTGCTGGCTGTATGGGAGATGATTCCCCACCTCTGACCAATTTCAGAATTGTTTACCACTGGTGCAAGTGCCTTGGTAGTGTTTTCCTCTGTATAACTGTTAGGTTCAGTTTTTTTTTTTCTTTTTTGGTTGAAGTTAGATTTTATTCCTCTTTTATGTATTTATAGATATAAGCATGGAAATAATTCATTCTTATAAATACATCAGTGTGAATGGAAGAATTTCTTTTCTGTTTTATTTTTACATTTTATTTTTAAAAATTTTGAAATTTAATTTTAGTTATTTTTTTATACACTAGGTTATTATTAGTTATCTATTTTATGCATAGACATGTATACAGGTCAATCCCAATCTCCCAACTCATCCCACCACCACCACCCCATGGCTTCCCCCACTTTGTGTCCATACGTTTGTTCTCTACCTCTGTGTCTCTATTTCTGCCCTGCAAACCAGTTCATCTGTACCATTTTTCTAGGTTCCACATATAGGCATTAATATACAATATTTGTTTTCCTGTTTCTGACTTACTTCACTCTGTATGACAGTCTCTAGATCCATCAACTTCTCTACAAATGACTCAATTTCATTCCTTTTTATGGCTGAGTAATATTCCATTTTATATATGTACCACATCTTTATCCATTCGTCTGTCTGTGGGCATTTAGGTTGCTTCCATTACCTGGCTATTGTAAATAGTGCTGCAATGATCATTGTGGTGAATGTGTCTCTGTGATTTATGGTTTTCTCTGGGTATATGCCCAGAAGTGGGATTGCTGGATCCTATGGTAATTCTCTTTTTAGTTTTTTAAAGGAACCTCCATACTGTTCTCCATAGTGACTGTATCAATTTACATTCCCACCAATAGCGGAAGAGGGTTCCTTTTCTCCACACCCTCCCCAGAATTTGTTGTTTGTAGATTATCTGATGATGCCGATTCTAACAGGTGTGAGGTCTTACCTCATTGTAGTTTTGATTTGCATTTCTCTAATAATTAGTGATGTTGAGCAGCTTTTCATGTGCGTCTTGGCCATCTCTGTGTCTTCTTTGAAGAAACGTCTATTTAGATCTTCTGCCCATTTTTGTATTGGGTTGTTTGTTGTATTACTATTAAGCTGCATGAGCTGTTTATATATATTGGAGATTAAACCTTTGTCCATTGATTCGTTTGTGAACGTTTTCGCCCATTCTGTGGGTTGCCTTTTTCCATTCCCGTTTTTTTAACAAAGAAAGAAAGAAATCAAAAGAAGCAGAGCACTAATGTGCGTGAAAAATGCCTCTTGAAACTGTCGTTTTGAAATATGGACGTCTTTTGATTTTTTTGGTCGATATATGACCCCAGGATTTGTTTTCAGGGCAGGTGTCATTTACAGGCCTGTAATGATTTGGAATATCCCCTGACCATTAGCGCTGGGATTAAAGCTGCTGTTGTGTGAAACGGCCACAAGGTGGCAGCAGTTCTCCCTTACCAAATCTGGTTACTAGGGCAGCAGAGCCTCAATGGAAGTCGCGTTCTAGATTGGAATGTAGAACGGAATGTACCAGGAGAAAGCCCCTCAAGTTTTTCTAACTAATTCTTGTTCGTGTTTTTAATTTCATTTTTTATTTTTTATTACAGCAAGTTTGAGTACAACGTTTAGCTTGTTGTAGGTGTGCAAGAGGTGGTTCTTTTACACATATACATATGTCTGTTCTTCCTGGGATCCTTTTCCCATGTACGTTATGACAGAATGTTGAGTAGTCTTCTCTTGGTACTCCGTAGGTTTTTGGTGATTATATACGTCTACTGTGTTTGTATATGTCTGTTAACCCCAATATCATAATGAGTTCAATCCTCACACCTTTCCTTTGGTGAACCATAAGTTTGTTTAATGAATCTGTGATTGCCCTTCTCCGTGGAAATATCTGCCCTGGTATCAATTTATAGGTAACACCTATAAGTGATATGATATGATATGTGTCTTTCAGTTTCTGACTTACTCCAAGTCACGTGATTACCTCTAGACTCATCTACGGTGCTGCAAATGGCATTGTGTGCTTTTTTTCCTTGGCTAATATTCTGTCTTAGCGAGGTCCATTTTCTGCAATGTGATTCCCTGAGGGCTGAGGATTAGCTGACCTGGGCAGCCTGACCCTGCCGGCAAGCCCTCCCCAGGTGTGCCTGGGTTGAGGTCAATATAAACAGCACTCCAGGCAGCAATAGCCCCTGCAGCTGTGCCTGACTCCATATTCTCTGCCCCATCAGCAGTCTCGGGGCTGTGCTGGTGGGAGGGTGTGAGGGTCCACCGTTTTGTGGGTGGCCCGGTGTGAGTGGGGCTCTGCTGGAGTTTCTGCAGGAGTTGCCAGGCTGCCACCTGTAAAGAAGAGGATGTGTCACCCATAACTTCCACTGGAGTATCTCTCCGGGCTGAGGTGAGTAAGGAAAAAAAGGAGTGGGTGCCGGGATAGGAGGGGTATCTCAGGCAGGGCAATGGAAAGCTTCCAGAAGAGCGCCCGTGGCCAGGACCATCCTGGCTGACCTGCAGGCACCAAGTTGGCCTGCGTGCTGTCGCTGGTGTGGCTCCACGGCCCTTCCTCTAGGCTTTCAAGCCCTTGTACATATTCAGGTGTTTCACCTGGGAAGGGTGGGAACAGTTCAGCAGCAGCTGGCCTGGGGCTCAGCTCACGTTTACTCACAGAGGCCTCGGCACGGTCCCCCAGCTTTGCAATAAAGATGCTCCTTGCATGGGCGGGTGGGGCTGCTGGCTGTATGGGAGATGATTCCCCTCCTCTGACCAATTTCAGAATTGTTTACCACTGGAGCAAGTGCCTTGGTAGTGTTTTCCTCTGTATAACTGTTAGGTTCAGTTTTTTTTTTTCTTTTTTGGTTCAAGTTAGATTTTATTCCTCTTTTATGTATTTATAGATATAAGCATGGAAATAATTCATTCTTATAAATACATCAGTGTGAATGGAAGAACTTTTTTTCTGTTTTATTTTTACATTTTATTTTTAAAAATTTTGAAATTTAATTTTATTTATTTTTTTATACACTAGGTTATTATTAGTTATCTATTTTATGCATAGACATGTATACAGGTCAATCCAAATCTCCCAACTCATCCCACAACCACCACCCCATGGCTTCCCCCACTTTGTGTCCATACGTTTGTTCTCTACCTCTGTGTCTCTATTTCTGCCCTGCAAACCAGTTCATCTGTAGCATTTTTCTAGGTTCCACGTATAGGCATTAATATACAATATTTGTTTTTCTCTTTCTGACTGACTTCACTCTGTATGACAGTCTCTAGATCCATCAACTTCTCTACAAATGACCCAGTTTCATTCCTTTTTATGGCTGAGTAATATTCCATTTTATATATGTACCACATCTTTATCCATTCGTCTGTCTGTGGGCATTTAGTTTGCTTCCATTACCTGGCTATTGCAAATAGTGCTGCAATGAACATTGTGGTGAATGTGTCTTTGTGATTTATGGTTTTCTCTGGGTATATGCCCAGAAGTGGGATTGCTGGATCCTATTGTAATTCTGTTTTTAGTTTTTTAAAGGAACCTCCATACTGTTCTCCATAGTGACTGTATCAATTTACATTCCCACCAATAGCGGAAGAGGGTTCCTTTTGTCCACACCCTCCCCAGAATTTGTTGTTGGTAGATTATCTGATGATGCCGATTCTAACAGGTGTGAGGTCTTACCTCATTGTGGTTTTGATTTGCATTTCTCTAATAATTAGTGATGTTGAGCAGCTTTTCATGTGCGTCTTGGCCATCTCTGTGTCTTCTTGGAAGAAACGTCTATTTAGATCTTCTGCCCATTTTTGTATTGGGTTGTTTGTTTTATTAATATTAAGCTGCATGAGCTGTTTATATATATTGGAGATTAAACCTTTGTCCATTGATTCGTTTGTGAACGTTTTCGCCCATTCTGAGGGTTGCCTTTTTCCATTCCCGTTTTTTTAACAAAGAAAGAAAGAAATCAAAAGAAGCAGAACACTAATGTGCGTGAAATATGCCTCTTGAAACTGTCGTTTTGAAATATGGACGTCTTTTGAATTTTTTGGTCGATATATGACCCCAGGATTTGTTTTCAGGGCAGGTGTCATTTACAGGCCTGTAATGATTTGGAATATCCACTGACCATTAGCGCTGGGATTAAAGCTGCTGTTGTGTGAAATGGCCACAAGGTGGCAGCAGTTCTCCCTTACCAAATCTGGTTACTAGGGCAGCAGAGCCTCAATGGAAGTCGCGTTCTAGATTGGAATGTAGAACGGAATGTACCAGGAGAAAGCCCCTCAAGTTTTTCTCACTACTTCTTGTTCGTGTTTTTAATTTCATTTTTTATTTTTTATTACAGCAAGTTTGAGTACAACGTTTAGCTTGTTGTAGGTGTGCAAGAGGTGGTTCTTTTACACATATACATATGTCTGTTCTTCCTGGGATCCTTTTCCCATGTTCGTTATGACAGAATGTTGAGTAGTCTTCTCTTGGTACTCCGTAGGTCTTTGGTGATTATATACGTCTACTGTGTTTGTATATGTCTGTTAACCCCAATATCATAATGAATTCAATCCTCACACCTTTCCTTTGGTGAACCATAAGTTTGTTTAATGAATCTGTGATTGCCCTTCTCCGTGGAAATATCTGCCCTGGTATCAATTTATAGGTAACACCTATAAGTGATATGATATGATATGTGTCTTTCACTTTCTGACTTACTCCAAGTCACGTGATTACCTCTAGACTCATCTACGGTGCTGCAAATGGCATTGTGTGCTTTTTTTCCTTGGCTAATATTCTGTCTTAGCGAGGTCCATTTTCTGCAATGTGATTCCCTGAGGGCTGAGGATTAGCTGACCTGGGCAGCCTGACCCTGCCGGCAAGCCCTCCCCAGGTGTGCCTGGGTTGAGGTCAATATAAACAGCACTCCAGGCAGCAATAGCCCCTGCAGCTGTGCCTGACTCCATATTCTCTGCCCCGTCAGCAGTCTCGGGGCTGTGCTGGTGGAAGGGTGTGAGGGTCCACCGTTTTGTGGGTGGCCCGGTGTGAGTGGGGCTCTGCTGGACTTTCTGCAGGAGTTGCCAGGCTGCCAACTGTAAAGAAGAGGATGTGTCACCCATAACTTCCACTGGAGTATCTCTCCGGGCTGAGGTGAGTAAGGAAAAAAAGGAGTGGGTGCCGGGACAGGAGGGGTATCTCAGGCAGGGCAATGGAAAGCTTCCAGAAGAGCGCCCGTGGCCAGGACCATCCTGGCTGACCTGCAGGCACCAAGTTGGCCTGCGTGCTGTCGCTGGTGTGGCTCCACGGCCCTTCCTCTAGGCTTTCAAGCCCTTGTACATATTCAGGTGTTTCACCTGGGAAGGGTGGGAACAGTTCAGCAGCAGCTGGCCTGGGGCTCAGCTCACGTTTACTCACAGAGGCCTCGGCACGGTCCCCCAGCTTTGCAATAAAGATGCTCCTTGCATGGGCGGGTGGGGCTGCTGGCTGTATGGGAGATGATTCCCCACCTCTGACCAATTTCAGAATTGTTTACCACTGGAGCAAGTGCCTTGGTAGTGTTTTCCTCTGTATAACTGTTAGGTTCAGTTTTTTTTTTTTTCTTTTTTGGTTCAAGTTAGATTTTATTCCTCTTTTATGTATTTATAGATATAAGCATGGAAATAATTCATTCTTATAAATACATCAGTGTGAATGGAAGAACTTTTTTTCTGTTTTATTTTTACATTTTATTTTTAAAAATTTTGAAATTTAATTTTATTTATTTTTTTATACACTAGGTTATTATTAGTTATCTATTTTATGCATAGACATGTATACAGGTCAATCCCAATCTCCCAACTCATCCCACAACCACCACCCCATGGCTTCCCCCACTTTGTGTCCATACGTTTGTTCTCTACCTCTGTGTCTCTATTTCTGCCCTGCAAACCAGTTCATCTGTAGCATTTTTCTAGGTTCCACGTATAGGCATTAATATACAATATTTGTTTTTCTCTTTCTGACTTACTTCACTCTGTATGACAGTCTCTAGATCCATCAACTTCTCTACAAATGACCCAGTTTCATTCCTTTTTATGGCTGAGTAATATTCCATTTTATATATGTACCACATCTTTATCCATTCGTCTGTCTGTGGGCATTTAGGTTGCTTCCATTACCTGGCTATTGCAAATAGTGCTGCAATGAACATTGTGGTGAATGTGTCTTTGTGATTTATGGTTTTCTCTGGGTATATGCCCAGAAGTGGGATTGCTGGATCCTATTGTAATTCTGTTTTTAGTTTTTTAAAGGAACCTCCATACTGTTCTCCATAGTGACTGTATCAATTTACATTCCCACCAATAGCGGAAGAGGGTTCCTTTTGTCCACACCCTCCCCAGAATTTGTTGTTGGTAGATTATCTGATGATGCCGATTCTAACAGGTGTGAGGTCTTACCTCATTGTAGTTTTGATTTGCATTTCTCTAATAATTAGTGATGTTGAGCAGCTTTTCATGTGCGTCTTGGCCATCTCTGTGTCTTCTTTGAAGAAACGTCTATTTAGATCTTCTGCCCATTTTTGTATTGGGTTGTTTGTTTTATTAATATTAAGCTGCATGAGCTGTTTATATATATTGGAGATTAAACCTTTGTCCATTGATTCGTTTGTGAACGTTTTCGCCCATTCTGAGGGTTGCCTTTTTCCATTCCCGTTTTTTAACAAAGAAAGAAAGAAATCAAAAGAAGCAGAACACTAATGTGCGTGAAATATGCCTCTTGAAACTGTCGTTTTGAAATATGGACGTCTTTTGAATTTTTTGGTCGATATATGACCCCAGGATTTGTTTTCAGGGCAGGTGTCATTTACAGGCCTGTAATGATTTGGAATATCCTCTGACCATTAGAGCTGGGATTAAAGCTGCTGTTGTGTGAAACGGCCACAAGGTGGCAGCAGTTCTCCCTTACCAAATCTGGTTACTAGGGCAGCAGAGCCTCAATGGAAGTCGCGTTCTAGATTGGAATGTAGAACGGAATGTACCAGGAGAAAGCCCCTCAAGTTTTTCTCACTACTTCTTGTTCGTGTTTTTAATTTCATTTTTTATTTTTTATTACAGCAAGTTTGAGTACAACGTTTAGCTTGTTGTAGGTGTGCAAGAGGTGGTTCTTTTACACATATACATATGTCTGTTCTTCCTGGGATCCTTTTCCCATGTTCCTTATGACAGAATGTTGAGTAGTCTTCTCTTGGTACTCCGTAGGTCTTTGGTGATTATATACGTCTACTGTGTTTGTATATGTCTGTTAACCCCAATATCATAATGAATTCAATCCTCACACCTTTCCTTTGGTGAACCATAAGTTTGTTTAATGAATCTGTGATTGCCCTTCTCCGTGGAAATATCTGCCCTGGTATCAATTTATAGGTAACACCTATAAGTGATATGATATGATATGTGTCTTTCACTTTCTGACTTACTCCAAGTCACGTGATTACCTCTAGACTCATCTACGGTGCTGCAAATGGCATTGTGTGCTTTTTTTCCTTGGCTAATATTCTGTCTTAGCGAGGTCCATTTTCTGCAATGTGATTCCCTGAGGGCTGAGGATTAGCTGACCTGGGCAGCCTGACCCTGCCGGCAAGCCCTCCCCAGGTGTGCCTGGGTTGAGGTCAATATAAACAGCACTCCAGGCAGCAATAGCCCCTGCAGCTGTGCCTGACTCCATATTCTCTTCCCCGTCAGCAGTCTCGGGGCTGTGCTGGTGGGAGGGTGTGAGGGTCCACGGCACTGTGGGTGGCCCGGTGTGAGTGGGGCTCTGCTGGACTTTCTGCAGGAGTTGTCAGGCTGCCACCTGTAAAGAAGAGGATGTGTCACCCATAACTTCCACTGGAGTATCTCTCCGGGCTGAGGTGAGTAAGGAAAAAAAGGAGTGGGGGCCGGGATAGGAGGGGTATCTCAGGCAGGACAAAGGAAAGCTTCCAGAAGAGCGCCTGTGGCCAGGACCATCCTGGCTGACCTGCAGGCACCAAGTTGGCCTGCGTGCTGTCGCTGGTGTGGCTCCACGGCCCTTCCTCTAGGCTTTCAAGCCCTTGTACATATTCAGGTGTTTCACCTGGGAAGGGTGGGAACAGTTCAGCAGCAGCTGGCCTGCGGCTCAGCTCACGTTTACTCACAGAGGCCTCGGCACGGTCCCCCAGCTTTGCAATAAAGATGCTCCTTGCATGGGCGGGTGGGGCTTCTGGCTGTATGGGAGATGATTCCCCACCTCTGACCAATTTCAGAATTGTTTACCACTGGAGCAAGTGCCTTGGTAGTGTTTTCCTCTGTATAACTGTTAGGTTCAGTTTTTTTTTTTTCTTTTTTGGTTCAAGTTAGATTTTATTCCTCTTTTATGTATTTATAGATATAAGCATGGAAATAATTCATTCTTATAAATACATCAGTGTGAATGGAATAACTTTTTTTCTGTTTTATTTTTACATTTTATTTTTAAAAATTTTGAAATTTAATTTTATTTATTTTTTTATACACTAGGTTATTATTAGTTATCTATTTTATGCATAGACATGTATACAGGTCAATCCCAATCTCCCAACTCATCCCACAACCACCACCCCATGGCTTCCCCCACTTTGTGTCCATACGTTTGTTCTCTACCTCTGTGTCTCTATTTCTGCCCTGCAAACCAGTTCATCTGTAGCATATTTCTAGGTTCCACGTATAGGCATTAATATACAATATTTGTTTTTCTCTTTCTGACTGACTTCACTCTGTATGACAGTCTCTAGATCCATCAACTTCTCTACAAATGACCCAGTTTCATTCCTTTTTATGGCTGAGTAATATTCCATTTTATATATGTACCACATCTTTATCCATTCGTCTGTCTGTGGGCATTTAGGTTGCTTCCATTACCTGGCTATTGCAAATAGTGCTGCAATGAACATTGTGGTGAATGTGTCTCTGTGATTTATGGTTTTCTCTGGGTATATGCCCAGAAGTGGGATTGCTGGATCCTATGGTAATTCTGTTTTTAGTTTTTTAAAGGAACCTCCATACTGTTCTCCATAGTGACTGTATCAATTTACATTCCCACCAATAGCGGAAGAGGGTTCCTTTTGTCCACACCCTCCCCAGAATTTGTTGTTTGTAGATTATCTGATGATGCCGATTCTAACAGGTGTGAGGTCTTACCTCATTGTAGTTTTGATTTGCATTTCTCTAATAATTAGTGATGTTGAGCAGCTTTTCATGTGCGTCTTGGCCATCACTGTGTCTTCTTTGAAGAAACGTCTATTTAGATCTTCTGCCCATTTTTGTATTGGGTTGTTTGTTGTATTACTATTAAGCTGCATGAGCTGTTTATATATATTGGAGATTAAACCTTTGTCCATTGATTCGTTTGTGAACGTTTTCGCCCCTTCTGAGGGTTACCTTTTTCCATTCCCGTTTTTTTAACAAAGAAAGAAAGAAAGCAAAAGAATCAGAACACTAATGTGCGTGAAATATGCCTCTTGAAACTGTCGTTTTGAAATATGGACGTCTTTTGAATTTTTTGGTCGATATATGACCCCAGGATTTGTTTTCAGGGCAGGTGTCATTTACAGGCCTGTAATGATTTGGAATATCCACTGACCATTAGCGCTGGGATTAAAGCTGCTGTTGTGTGAAACGGCCACAAGGTGGCAGCAGTTCTCCCTTACCAAATCTGGTTACTAGGGCAGCAGAGCCTCAATGGAAGTCGCGTTCTAGATTGGAATGTAGAACGGAATGTGCCAGGAGAAAGCCCCTCAAGTTTGTCTCACTACTTCTTGTTCGTGTTTTTAATTTAATTTTTTATTTTTTATTACAGCAAGTTTGAGTACAACGTTTAGCTTGTTGTAGGTGTGCAAGAGGTGGTTCTTTTACACATATACATATGTCTGTTCTTCCTGGGATCCTTTTCCCATGTACGTTATGACAGAATGTTGAGTAGTCTTCTCTTGGTACTCCGGAGGTCTTTGGTGATTATATACGTCTACTGTGTTTGTATATGTCTGTTAACCCCAATATCGTAATGAATTCAATCCTCACACCTTTCCTTTGGTGAACCATAAGTTTGTTTAATGAATCTGTGATTGCCCTTCTCCGTGGAAATATCTGCCCTGGTATCAATTTATAGGTAACACCTATAAGTGATATGATATGATATGTGTCTTTCACTTTCTGACTTACTCCAAGTCACGTGATTACCTCTAGACTCATCTACGGTGCTGCAAATGGCATTGTGTGCTTCTTTTCCTTGGCGAATATTCTGTCTTAGCCAGGTCCATTTTCTGCAATGTGATTCCCTGAGGGCTGAGGATTAGCTGACCTGGGCAGCCTGACCCTGCCGGCAAGCCCTCCCCAGGTGTGCCTGGGTTGAGGTCAATATAAACAGCACTCCAGGCAGCAATAGCCCCTGCAGCTGTGCCTGACTCCATATTCTCTGCCCCGTCAGCAGTCTCGGGGCTGTGCTGGTGGGAGTGTGTGAGGGTCCACGGCTTTGTGGGCGGCCCGGTGTGAGTGGGGCTCTGCTGGACTTTCTGCAGGAGTTGCCAGGCTGCCACCTGTAAAGAAGAGGATGTGTCACCCATAACTTCCACTGGAATATCTCTCCGGGCTGAGGTGAGGAAGGAAAAAAAAGGAGTTGGGGCCGGGACAGGAGGGGTATCTCAGGCAGGGCAATGGAAAGCTTCCAGACGCGCGCCCGTGGCCAGGACCATCCTGGCTGACCTGCAGGCACCAAGTTGGCCTGCGTGCTGTCGCTGGTGTGGCTCCACGGCCCTTCCTCTAGGCTTTCAAGCCCTTGTACATATTCAGGTGTTTCACCTGGGAAGGGTGGGAACAGTTCAGCAGCAGCTGGCCTGGGGCTCAGCTCACGTTTACTCACAGAGGCCTCGGCACGGTCCCACAGCTTTGCAATAAGGACGCTCCTTGCGTGGGCGGGTGGGACTGCTGGCTGTATGGGAGATGATTCCCCACCTCTGACCAATTTCAGAATTGTTTACCACTGGAGCAAGTGCCTTGGTAGTGTTTTCCTCTGTATAACTGTTAGGTTCAGTTTTTTTTTTTTCTTTTTTGGTTGAAGTTAGATTTTATTCCTCTTTTATGTATTTATAGATATAAGCATGGAAATAATTCATTCTTATAAATACATCAGTGTGAATGGAAGAATTTCTTTTCTGTTTTATTTTTACATTTTATTTTTAAAAATTTTGAAATTTAATTTTATTTATTTTTTTATACACTAGGTTATTATTAGTTATCTATTTTATGCATAGACATGTATACAGGTCAATCCCAATCTCCCAACTCATCCCACCACCACCACCCCATGGCTTCCCCCACTTTGTGTCCATACGTTTGTTCTCTACCTCTGTGTCTCTATTTCTGCCCTGCAAACCAGTTCATCTGTACCATTTTTCTAGGTTCCACATATAGGCATTAATATACAATATTTGTTTTCCTCTTTCTGACTTACTTCACTCTGTATGACAGTCTCTAGATCCATCAACTTCTCTACAAATGACTCAATTTCATTCCTTTTTATGGCTGAGTAATATTCCATTTTATATATGTACCACATCTTTATCCATTCGTCTGTCTGTGGGCATTTAGGTTGCTTCCATTACCTGGCTATTGTAAATAGTGCTGCAATGAACATTGTGGTGAATGTGTCTCTGTGATTTATGGTTTTCTCTGGGTATATGCCCAGAAGTGGGATTGCTGGATCCTATGGTAATTCTCTTTTTAGTTTTTTAAAGGAACCTCCATACTGTTCTCCATAGTGACTGTATCAATTTACATTCCCACCAATAGCGGAAGAGGGTTCCTTTTCTCCACACCCTCCCCAGAATTTGTTGTTTGTAGATTATCTGATGATGCCGATTCTAACAGGTGTGAGGCCTTACCTCATTGTAGTTTTGATTTGCATTTCTCTAATAATTAGTGATGTTGAGCAGCTTTTCATGTGCGTCTTGGCCATCTCTGTGTCTTCTTTGAAGAAACGTCTATTTAGATCTTCTGCCCATTTTTGTATTGGGTTGTTTGTTTTATTAATATTAAGCTGCATGAGCTGTTTATATATATTAGAGATTAAACCTTTGTCCATTGATTCGTTTGTGAACGTTTTCGCCCATTCTGAGGGTTGCCTTTTTCCATTCCCGTTTTTTTAACAAAGAAAGAAAGAAAGCAAAAGAAGCAGAGCACTAATGTGCGTGAAATATGCATCTTGAAACTGTCGTTTTGAAATATGGACGTCTTTTGAATTTTTTGGTCGATATATGACCCCAGGATTTGTTTTCAGGGCAGGTGTCATTTACAGGCCTGTAATGATTTGGAATATCCACTGACCATTAGCGCTGGGATTAAAGCTGCTGTTGTGTGAAACGGCCACAAGGTGGCAGCAGTTCTCCCTTACCAAATCTGGTTACTAGGGCAGCAGAGCCTCAATGGAAGTCGCGTTCTAGATTGGAATGTAGAACGGAATGTACCAGGAGAAAGCCCCTCAAGTTTGTCTCACTACTTCTTGTTCGTGTTTTTAATTTAATTTTTTATTTTTTATTACAGCAAGTTTGAGTACAACGTTTAGCTTGTTGTAGGTGTGCAAGAGGTGGTTCTTTTACACATATACATACGTCTGTTCTTCCTGGGATTCTTTTCCCATGTTCGTTATGACAGAATGTTGAGTAGTCTTCTCTTGGTACTCCGTAGGTCTTTGGTGATTATATACGTCTACTGTGTTTGTATATGTCTGTTAACCCCAAAATCATAATGAATTCAATCCTCACACCTTTCCTTTGGTGAACCATAAGTTTGTTTAATGAATCTGTGATTGCCCTTCTCCGTGGAAATATCTGCCCTGGTATCAATTTATAGGTAACACCTATAAGTGATATGATATGATATGTGTCTTTCACTTTCTGACTTACTCCAAGTCACGTGATTACCTCTAGACTCATCTACGGTGCTGCAAATGGCATTGTGTGCTTTCTTTCCTTGGCGAATATTCTGTCTTAGCGAGGTCCATTTTCTGCAATGTGATTCCCTGAGGCCTGAGGATTAGCTGACCTGGGCAGCCTGACCCTGCCGGCAAGCCCTCCCCAGGTGTGCCTGGGTTGACGTCAATATAAACAGCACTCCAGGCAGCAATAGCCCCTGCAGCTGTGCCTGACTCCATATTCTCTGCCCCGTCAGCAGTCTCAGGGCTGTGCTGGTGGGAGGGTGTGAGGGTCCACGGCTTTGTGGGTGGCCCGGTGTGAGTGGGGCTCTGCTGGACTTTCGGCAGGAGTTGCCAGGCTGCCACCTGTAAAGAAGAGGATGTGTCACCCGTAACTTCCACTGCAGTATCTCTCCGGGCTGAGGTGAGTAAGGAAAAAAAAGAGTGGGTGCCGGGACAGGAGGGATATCTCAGGCAGGGCAATGGAAAGCTTCCAGAAGAGCGCCCGTGGCCAGGACCATCCTGGCTGACCTGCAGGCACCAAGGTGGCCTGCGTGCTGTCGCTGGTGTGGCTCCACGGCCCTTCCTCTAGGCTTTCAAGCCCTTGTACATATTCAGGTGTTTCACCTGGGAAGGGTGGGAACAGTTCAGCAGCAGCTGGCCTGGGGCTCAGCTCACGTTTACTCACAGAGGCCTCGGCACGGTCCCCCAGCTTTGCAATAAGGACGCTCCTTGCGTGGGCGGGTGGGGCTGCTGGCTCTATGGGAGATGATTCCCCACCTCTGACCAATTTCAGAATTGTTTACCACTGGAGCAAGTGCCTTTGTAGTGTTTTCCTCTGTATAACTGTTAGGTTCAGTTTTTTTTTTCTTTTTTGGTTCAAGTTAGATTTTATTCCTCTTTTATGTATTTATGGATATAAGCATGGAAATAATTCATTCTTATAAATACATCAGTGTGAATGGAAGAACATTTGTTCTGTTTTATTTTTACATTTTATTTATAAAAATTTTGAAATTTAATTTTATTTATTTTTTTATACAGTAGGTTATTATTAGTTATCTATTTTATGCATAGACATGTATACAGGTCAATCCCAATCTCCCAACTCATCCCACCACCACCACCCCATGGCTTCCCCCACTTTGTGTCCATACGTTTGTTCTCTACCTCTGTGTCTCTATTTCTGCCCTGCAAACCAGTTCATCTGTACCATTTTTCTAGGTTCCACATATACGCATTAACATACAATATTTGTTTTTCTCTTTCTGACTGACTTCACTCTGTATGACAGTCTCTAGATCCATCAACTTCTCTACAAACGACCCAGTTTCATACCTTTTTATGGCTGAGTAATATTCCATTTTATATATGTACCACATCTTTATCCATTCGTCTGTCTGTGGGCATTTAGGTTGCTTCCATTACCTGGCTATTGTAAATAGTGCTGCAATGAACATTGTGGTGAATGTGTCTTTGTGATTTATGGTTTTCTCTGTGTATATGCCCAGAAGTGGGATTGCTGGATCCTATTGTAATTCTGTTTTTAGTTTTTTAAAGGAACCTCCATACTGTTCTCCATAGTGACTGTATCAATTTACATTCCCACCAATAGCGGAAGAGGGTTCCTTTTGTCCACACCCTCCCCAGAATTTGTTGTTTGTAGATTATCTGATGATGCCGATTCTAACAGGTGTGAGGTCTTACCTCATTGTAGTTTTGATTTGCATTTCTCTAATAATTAGTGATGTTGAGCAGCTTTTCATGTGCGTCTTGGCCATCTCTGTGTCTTCTTGGAAGAAACGTCTATTTAGATCTTCTGCCCATTTTTGTATTGGGTTGTTTGTTTTATTAATATTAAGCTGCATGAGCTGTTTATATATATTGGAGATTAAACCTTTGTCCATTGATTCGTTTGTGAAAGTTTTCACCCATTCTGAGGGTTGCCTTTTTCCATTCCCGTTTTTTAACAAAGAAAGAAAGAAATCAAAAGAAGCAGAACACTAATGTGCGTGAAATATGCCTCTTGAAACTGTCGTTTTGAAATATGGACGTCTTTTGAATTTTTTGGTCGATATATGACCCCAGGATTTGTTTTCAGGGCAGGTGTCATTTACAGGCCTGTAATGATTTGGAATATCCGCTGACCATTAGCGCTGGGATTAAAGCTGCTGTTGTGTGAAACGGCCACAAGGTGGCAGCAGTTCTCCCTTACCAAATCTGGTTACTAGGGCAGCAGAGCCTCAATGGAAGTCGCCTTCTAGATTGGAATGTAGAACGGAATGTGCCAGGAGAAAGCCCCTCAAGTTTTTCTCACTAATTCTTGTTCGTGTTTTTAATTTAATTTTTTATTTTTTATTACAGCAAGTTTGAGTACAACGTTTAGCTTGTTGTAGGTGTGCAAGAGGTGGTTCTTTTACACATATACATATGTCTGTTCTTCCTGGGATCCTTTTCCCATGTACGTTATGACAGAATGTTGAGTAGTCTTCTCTTGGTACTCCGGAGGTCTTTGGTGATTCTATACGTCTACTGTGTTTGTATATGTCTGTTAACCCCAATATCGTAATGAATTCAATCCTCACACCTTTCCTTTGGTGAACCATAAGTTTGTTTAATGAATCTGTGATTGCCCTTCTCCGTGGAAATATCTGCCCTGGTATCAATTTATAGGTAACACCTATAAGTGATATGATATGATATGTGTCTTTCACTTTCTGACTTACTCCAAGTCACGTGATTACCTCTAGACTCATCTACGGTGCTGCAAATGGCATTGTGTGCTTCTTTTCCTTGGCGAATATTCTGTCTTAGCCAGGTCCATTTTCTGCAATGTGATTCCCTGAGGGCTGAGGATTAGCTGACCTGGGCAGCCTGACCCTGCCGGCAAGCCCTCCCCAGGTGTGCCTGGGTTGAGGTCAATATAAACAGCACTCCAGGCAGCAATAGCCCCTGCAGCTGTGCGTGACTCCATATTCTCTGCCCCGTCAGCAGTCTCGGGGCTGTGCTGGTGGGAGGGTGTGAGGGTCCACGGCTTTGTGGGTGGCCCGGTGTGAGTGGGGCTCTGCTGGACTTTCTGCAGGAGTTGCCAGGCTGCCACCTGTAAAGAAGAGGATGTGTCACCCATAACTTCCACTGGAGTATCTCTCCGGGCTGAGGTGAGGAAGGAAAAAAAGGAGTGGGGGCTGGGACAGGAGGGGTATCTCAGGCAGGGCAATGGAAAGCTTCCAGAAGAGCGCCCGTGGCCAGGACCATCCTGGCTGACCTGCAGGCACCAAGGTGGCCTGCGTGCTGTCGCTGGTGTGGCTCCACGGCCCTTCCTCTAGGCTTTCAAGCCCTTGTACATATTCAGGTGTTTCACCTGCGAAGGGTGGGAACAGTTCAGCAGCAGCTGGCCTGGGGCTCAGCTCACGTTTACTCACAGAGGCCTCGGCACGGTCCCCCAGCTTTGCAATAAGGACGCTCCTTGCGTGGGCGGGCGGGGCTGCTGGCTCTATGGGAGATGATTCCCCACCTCTGACCAATTTCAGAATTGTTTACCACTGGAGCAAGTGCCTTTGTAGTGTTTTCCTCTGTATAACTGTTAGGTTCAGTTTTTTTTTTCTTTTTTGGTTCAAGTTAGATTTTATTCCTCTTTTATGTATTTATGGATATAAGCATGGAAATAATTCATTCTTATAAATACATCAGTGTGAATGGAAGAACATTTGTTCTGTTTTATTTTTACATTTTATTTATAAAAATTTTGAAATTTAATTTTATTTATTTTTTTATACAGTAGGTTATTATTAGTTATCTATTTTATGCATAGACATGTATACAGGTCAATCCAAATCTCCCAACTCATCCCACCACCACCACCCCATGGCTTCCCCCACTTTGTGTCCATACGTTTGTTCTCTACTTCTGTGTCTCTATTTCTGCCCTGCAAACCAGTTCATCTGTACCATTTTTCTAGGTTCCACATATAGGCATTAACATACAATATTTGTTTTTCTCTTTCTGACTGACTTCACTCTGTATGACAGTCTCTAGATCCATCAACTTCTCTACAAACGACCCAGTTTCATTCCTTTTTATGGCTGAGTAATATTCCATTTTATACATGTACCACATCTTTATCCATTCGTCTGTCTGTGGGCATTTAGGTTGCTTCCATTACCTGGCTATTGTAAATAGTGCTGCAATGAACATTGTGGTGAATGTGTCTTTGTGATTTATGGTTTTCTCTGGGTATATGCCCAGAAGTGGGATTGCTGGATCCTATTGTAATTCTGTTTTTAGTTTTTTAAAGGAACCTCCATACTGTTCTCCATAGTGACTGTATCAATTTACATTCCCACCAATAGCGGAAGAGGGTTCCTTTTCTCCACACCCTCCCCAGAATTTGTTGTTTGTAGATTATCTGATGATGCCGATTCTAACAGGTGTCAGGTCTTACCTCATTGTAGTTTTGATTTGCATTTCTCTAATAATTAGTGATGTTGAGCAGCTTTTCATGTGCGTCTTGGCCATCTCTGTGTCTTCTTGGAAGAAACGTCTATTTAGATCTTCTGCCCATTTTTGTATTGGGTTGTTTGTTTTATTAATATTAAGCTGCATGAGCTGTTTATATATATTGGAGATTAAACCTTTGTCCATTGATTCGTTTGTGAAAGTTTTCGCCCATTCTGAGGGTTGCCTTTTTCCATTCCCGTTTTTTAACAAAGAAAGAAAGAAATCAAAAGAAGCAGAACACTAATGTGCGTGAAATATGCCTCTTGAAACTGTCGTTTTGAAATATGGACGTCTTTTGAATTTTTTGGTCGATATATGACCCCAGGATTTGTTTTCAGGGCAGGTGTCATTTACAGGCCTGTAATGATTTGGAATATCCGCTGACCATTAGCGCTGGGATTAAAGCTGCTGTTGTGTGAAACGGCCACAAGGTGGCAGCAGTTCTCCCTTACCAAATCTGGTTACTAGGGCAGCAGAGCCTCAATGGAAGTCGCCTTCTAGATTGGAATGTAGAACGGAATGTGCCAGGAGAAAGCCCCTCAAGTTTTTCTCACTAATTCTTGTTCGTGTTTTTAATTTAATTTTTTATTTTTTATTACAGCAAGTTTGAGTACAACGTTTAGCTTGTTGTAGGTGTGCAAGAGGTGGTTCTTTTACACATATACATATGTCTGTTCTTCCTGGGATCCTTTTCCCATGTACGTTATGACAGAATGTTGAGTAGTCTTCTCTTGGTACTCCGGAGGTCTTTGGTGATTCTATACGTCTACTGTGTTTGTATATGTCTGTTAACCCCAATATCGTAATGAATTCAATCCTCACACCTTTCCTTTGGTGAACCATAAGTTTGTTTAATGAATCTGTGATTGCCCTTCTCCGTGGAAATATCTGCCCTGGTATCAATTTATAGGTAACACCTATAAGTGATATGATATGATATGTGTCTTTCACTTTCTGACTTACTCCAAGTCACGTGATTACCTCTAGACTCATCTACGGTGCTGCAAATGGCATTGTGTGCTTCTTTTCCTTGGCGAATATTCTGTCTTAGCCAGGTCCATTTTCTGCAATGTGATTCCCTGAGGGCTGAGGATTAGCTGACCTGGGCAGCCTGACCCTGCCGGCAAGCCCTCCCCAGGTGTGCCTGGGTTGAGGTCAATATAAACAGCACTCCAGGCAGCAATAGCCCCTGCAGCTGTGCGTGACTCCATATTCTCTGCCCCGTCAGCAGTCTCGGGGCTGTGCTGGTGGGAGGGTGTGAGGGTCCACGGCTTTGTGGGTGGCCCGGTGTGAGTGGGGCTCTGCTGGACTTTCTGCAGGAGTTGCCAGGCTGCCACCTGTAAAGAAGAGGATGTGTCACCCATAACTTCCACTGGAGTATCTCTCCGGGCTGAGGTGAGGAAGGAAAAAAAGGAGTGGGGGCTGGGACAGGAGGGGTATCTCAGGCAGGGCAATGGAAAGCTTCCAGAAGAGCGCCCGTGGCCAGGACCATCCTGGCTGACCTGCAGGCACCAAGGTGGCCTGCGTGCTGTCGCTGGTGTGGCTCCACGGCCCTTCCTCTAGGCTTTCAAGCCCTTGTACATATTCAGGTGTTTCACCTGCGAAGGGTGGGAACAGTTCAGCAGCAGCTGGCCTGGGGCTCAGCTCACGTTTACTCACAGAGGCCTCGGCACGGTCCCCCAGCTTTGCAATAAGGACGCTCCTTGCGTGGGCGGGCGGGGCTGCTGGCTCTATGGGAGATGATTCCCCACCTCTGACCAATTTCAGAATTGTTTACCACTGGAGCAAGTGCCTTTGTAGTGTTTTCCTCTGTATAACTGTTAGGTTCAGTTTTTTTTTTCTTTTTTGGTTCAAGTTAGATTTTATTCCTCTTTTATGTATTTATGGATATAAGCATGGAAATAATTCATTCTTATAAATACATCAGTGTGAATGGAAGAACATTTGTTCTGTTTTATTTTTACATTTTATTTATAAAAATTTTGAAATTTAATTTTATTTATTTTTTTATACAGTAGGTTATTATTAGTTATCTATTTTATGCATAGACATGTATACAGGTCAATCCCAATCTCCCAACTCATCCCACCACCACCACCCCATGGCTTCCCCCACTTTGTGTCCATACGTTTGTTCTCTACCTCTGTGTCTCTATTTCTGCCCTGCAAACCAGTTCATCTGTACCATTTTTCTAGGTTCCACATATAGGCATTAACATACAATATTTGTTTTTCTCTTTCTGACTGACTTCACTCTGTATGACAGTCTCTAGATCCATCAACTTCTCTACAAACGACCCAGTTTCATTCCTTTTTATGGCTGAGTAATATTCCATTTTATATATGTACCACATCTTTATCCATTCGTCTGTCTGTGGGCATTTAGGTTGCTTCCATTACCTGGCTATTGTAAATAGTGCTGCAATGAACATTGTGGTGAATGTGTCTTTGTGATTTATGGTTTTCTCTGGGTATATGCCCAGAAGTGGGATTGCTGGATCCTATTGTAATTCTGTTTTTAGTTTTTTAAAGGAACCTCCATACTGTTCTCCATAGTGACTGTATCAATTTACATTCCCACCAATAGCGGAAGAGGGTTCCTTTTGTCCACACCCTCCCCAGAATTTGTTGTTTGTAGATTATCTGATGATGCCGATTCTAACAGGTGTGAGGTCTTACCTCATTGTAGTTTTGATTTGCATTTCTCTAATAATTAGTGATGTTGAGCAGCTTTTCATGTGCGTCTTGGCCATCTCTGTGTCTTCTTGGAAGAAACGTCTATTTAGATCTTCTGCCCATTTTTGTATTGGGTTGTTTGTTTTATTAATATTAAGCTGCATGAGCTGTTTATATATATTGGAGATTAAACCTTTGTCCATTGATTCGTTTGTGAAAGTTTTCGCCCATTCTGAGGGTTGCCTTTTTCCATTCCCGTTTTTTAACAAAGAAAGAAAGAAATCAAAAGAAGCAGAACACTAATGTGCGTGAAATATGCCTCTTGAAACTGTCGTTTTGAAATATGGACGTCTTTTGAATTTTTTGGTCGATATATGACCCCAGGATTTGTTTTCAGGGCAGGTGTCATTTACAGGCCTGTAATGATTTGGAATATCCACTGACCATTAGCGCTGGGATTAAAGCTGCTGTTGTGTGAAACGGCCACAAGGTGGCAGCAGTTCTCCCTTACCAAATCTGGTTACTAGGGCAGCAGAGCCTCAATGGAAGTCGCGTTCTAGATTGGAATGTAGAACGGAATGTGCCAGGAGAAAGCCCCTCAAGTTTTTCTCACTAATTCTTGTTCGTGTTTTTAATTTAATTTTTTATTTTTTATTACAGCAAGTTTGAGTACAACGTTTAGCTTGTTGTAGGTGTGCAAGAGGTGGTTCTTTTACACATATACATATGTCTGTTCTTCCTGGGATCCTTTTCCCATGTTCGTTATGACAGAATGTTGAGTAGTCTTCTCTTGGTACTCCGTAGGTCTTTGGTGATTATATACGTCTACTGTGTTTGTATATGTCTGTTAACCCCAATATCATAATGAATTCAATCCTCACACCTTTCCTTTGGTGAACCATAAGTTTGTTTAATGAATCTTTGATTGCCCTTCTCTGTGGAAATATCTGCCCTGGTATCAATTTATAGGTAACACCTATAAGTGATATGATATGATATGTGTCTTTCACTTTCTGACTTACTCCAAGTCACGTGATTACCTCTAGACTCATCTACGGTGCTGCAAATGGCATTGTGTGCTTTTTTTCCTTGGCGAATATTCTGTCTTAGCGAGGTCCATTTTCTGCAATGTGATTCCCTGAGGGCTGAGGATTAGCTGACCTGGGCAGCCTGACCCTGCCGGCAAGCCCTCCCCAGGAGTGCCTGGGTTGAGGTCAATATAAACAGCACTCCAGGCTCAATAGCCCCTGCAGCTGTGCCTGACTCCATATTCTCTGCCCCGTCAGCAGTCTCGGGGCTGTGCTGGTGGGAGGGTGTGAGGGTCCACGGCTCTGTGGGTGGCCCGGTGTGAGTGGGGCTCTGCTGGACTTTCTGCAGGAGTTGCCAGGCTGCCACCTGTAAAGAAGAGGATGTGTCACCCATAACTTCCACTGGAGTATCTCTCCGGGCTGAGGTGAGGAAGGAAAAAAAGGAGTGGGGGCCGGGACAGGAGGGGTATCTCAGGCAGGGCAATGGAAAGCTTCCAGAAGAGCGCCCGTGGCCAGGAACATCCTGGCTGACCTGTAGGCACCAAGTTGGCCTGCGTGCTGTCACTGGTGTGGCTCCACGGCCCTTCCTCTAGGCTTTCAAGCCCTTGTGCATATTCAGGTGTTTCACCTGGGAAGGGTGGGAACAGTTCAGCTGCAGCTGGCCTGGGGCTTAGCTCACGTTTACTCACAGAGGCCTCGGCACGGTCCCCCAGCTTTGCAATAAGGACGCTCCTTGCGTGGGCGGTGGGGCTGCTGGCTGTATGGGAGATGTTTCCCCACCTCTGACCAATTTCAGAATTGTTTACCACTGGAGCAATTGCCTTTGTAGTGTTTTACTCTGTATAACTGTTAGGTTCAGTTTTTTTTTTTTTCTTTTTTGGTTCAAGTTAGATTTTATTCCTCTTTTATGTATTTATAAATATAAGCATGGAAATAATTCATTCTTATAAATACATCAGTGTGAATGGAAGAACTTTTTTTCTGTTTTATTTTTACATTTTATTTTTAAAAATTTTAAAATTTAATTTTATTTATTTTTTTATACAGTAGGTTATTATTAGTTATCTAATTTATGCATAGACATGTATACAGGTCAATCCCAATCTCCCAACTCATCCCACCACCACCACCCCATGGCTTCCCCCACTTTGTGTCCATACGTTTGTTCTCTACCTCTGTGTCTCTATTTCTGCCCTGCAAACCAGTTCATCTGTAGCATTTTTCTAGGTTCCACATATAGGCATTAATATACAATATTTGTTTTTCTCTTTCTGACTTACTTCACTCTGTATGACAGTCTCTAGATCCATCAACTTCTCTAAAAATGACTCAGTTTCATTCCTTTTTATGGCTGAGTAATATTCCATTTTATATATGTACCACATCTTTATCCATTCGTCTGTCTGTGGGCATTTAGGTTGCTTCCATTACCTGGCTATTGTAAATTGTGCTGCAATGAACATTGTGGTGAATGTGTCTCTGTGATTTATGGTTTTCTCTGGGTATATGCCCAGAAGTGGGATTGCTGGATCCTATGGTAATTCTCTTTTTAGTTTTTTAAAGGAACCTCCATACTGTTCTCCATAGTGACTGTATCAATTTACATTCCCACCAATAGCGGAAGAGGGTTCCTTTTGTCCACACCCTCCCCAGAATTTGTTGTTTGTAGATTATCTGATGATGCCGATTCTAACAGGTGTGAGGTCTTACCTCATTGTAGTTTTGATTTGCATTTCTCTAATAATTAGTGATGTTGAGCAGCTTTTCCTGTGCGTCTTGGCCATCTCTGTGTCTTCTTTGAAGAAACGTCTCTTTAGATCTTCTGCCCATTTTTGTATTGGGTTGTTTGTTGTATTACTATTAAGCTGCATGAGCTGTATATATATATTGGAGATTAAACCTTTGTCCATTGATTCGTTTGTGAAGGTTTTCGCCCCTTCTGAGGGTTACCTTTTTCCATTCCCGTTTTTTTAACAAAGAAAGAAAGAAAGCAAAAGAATCAGAACACTAATGTGCGTGAAATATGCCTCTTGAAACTGTCGTTTTGAAATATGGACGTCTTTTGAATTTTTTGGTCGATATATGACCCCAGGATTTGTTTTCAGGGCAGGTGTCATTTAAAGGCCTGTAATGATTTGGAATATCCACTGACCATTAGCGCTGGGATTAAAGCTGCTGTTGTGTGAAACGGCCACAAGGTGGCAGCAGTTCTCCCTTACCAAATCTGGTTACTAGGGCAGCAGAGCCTCAATGGAAGTCGCGTTCTAGATTGGAATGTAGAACGGAATGTACCAGGAGAAAGCCCCTCAAGTTTGTCTCACTAATTCTTGTTCGTGTTTTTAATTTTATTTTTTATTTTTTATTACAGCAAGTTTGAGTACAACGTTTAGCTTGTTGTAGGTGTGCAAGAGGTGGTTCTTTTACACATATACATATGTCTGTTATTCCTGGGATCCTTTTCCCATGTTCGTTATGACAGAATGTTGAGTAGTCTTCTCTTGGTACTCCGTAGGTCTTTGGTGATTATATACGTCTACTGTGTTTGTATATGTCTGTTAACCCCAAAATCATAATGAATTCAATCCTCACACCTTTCCTTTGGTGAACCATAAGTTTGTTTAATGAATCTGTGATTGCCCTTCTCCGTGGAAATATCTGCCCTGGTATCAATTTATAGGTAACACCTATAAGTGATATGATATGATATGTGTCTTTCACTTTCTGACTTACTCCAAGTCACGTGATTACCTCTAGACTCATCTACGGTGCTGCAAATGGCATTGTGTGCTTTTTTTCCTTGGCGAATATTCTGTCTTAGCGAGGTCCATTTTCTGCAATGTGATTCCCTGAGGGCTGAGGATTAGCTGACCTGGGCAGCCTGACCCTGCCGGCAAGCCCTCCCCAGGTGTGCCTGGGTTGAGGTCAATATAAACAGCACTCCAGGCAGCAATAGCCCCTGCATCTGTGCCTGAATCCATATTCTCTGCCCCGTCAGCAGTCTCGGGGCTGTGCTGGTGGGAGGGTGTGAGGGTCCTCGGCTTTGTGGGTGGCCTGGTGTGAGTGGGGCTCTGCTGGACTTTCTGCAGGAGTTGCCAGCCTGCCACCTGTAAAGAAGAGGATGTGTCACCCATAACTTCCACTGGAATATCTCTCCGGGCTGTGGTGAGGAAGGAAAAAAAGGAGTGGTGGCCGGGACAGGAGGGGTATCTCAGGCAGTGCAATGGAAAGCTTCCAGAAGAGTGCCCGTGGCCAGGACCATCCTGGGTGACCTGCAGGCACCAAGGTGGCCTGCGTGCTGTCGCTGGTGTGGCTCCACGGCCCTTCCTCTAGGCTTTCAAGCCCTTGTACATATTCAGGTGTTACACCTGCGAAGGTTGGGAACAGTTCAGCAGCAGCTGGCCTGGGGCTCAGCTCACGTTTACTCACAGAGGCCTCGGCACGGTCCCCCAGCTTTGCAATAAGGATGCTCCTTGCGTGGGCGGGTGGGGCTGCTGGCTCTATGGGAGATGATTCCCCACCTCTGACCAATTTCAGAATTGTTTACCACTGGAGCAAGTGCCTTGGTAGTGTTTTCCTCTGTATAACTGTTAGGTTCAGTTTTTTTTTTTCTTTTTTGGTTCAAGTTAGATTTTATTCCTCTTTTATGTATTTATAGATATAAGCATGGAAATAATTCATTCTTATAAATACATCAGTGTGAATGGAAGAACATTTTTCTGTTTTATTTTTACATTTTATTTTTAAAAATTTTGAAATTTAATTTTATTTATTTTTTTATACACTAGGTTATTATTAGTTATCTATTTTATGCATAGACATGTATACAGGTCAATCCCAATCTCCCAACTCATCCCACCACCACCACCCCATGGCTTCCCCCACTTTGTGTCCATACGTTTGTTCTCTACCTCTGTGTCTCTATTTCTGCCCTGCAAACCAGTTCATCTGTAGCATTTTTCTAGGTTCCACATATAGGCATTAATATACAATATTTGTTTTTCTCTTTCTGACTGACTTCACTCTGTATGACAGTCTCTAGATCCATCAACTTCTCTACAAATGACTCAGTTTCATTCCTTTTTATGGCTGAGTAATATTCCATTTTATATATGTACCACATCTTTATCCATTCGTCTGTCTGTGTGCCTTTAGGTTGCTTCCATTACCTGGCTATTGTAAATAGTGCTGCAATGAACATTGTGGTGAAAGTGTCTTTGTGATTTATGGTTTTCTCTGGGTATATGCCCAGAAGTGGGATTGCTGGATCCTATGGTAATTCTCTTTTTAGTTTTTTAAAGGAACCCCCATACTGTTGTCCATAGTGACTGTATCAATTTACATTCCCACCAATAGCGGAAGAGGGTTCCTTTTGTCCACACCCTCCCCAGAATTTGTTGTTTGTAGATTATCTGATGATGCCGATTCTAACAGGTGTGAGGTCTTACCTCATTGTAGTTTTGATTTGCATTTCTCTAATAATTAGTGATGTTGAGCAGCTTTTCATGTGCGTCTTGGCCATCTCTGTGTCTTCTTTGAAGAAACGTCTATTTAGATCTTCTGCCCATTTTTGTATTGGGTTGTTTGTTGTATTACTATTAAGCTGCATGAGCTGTATATATATATTGGAGATTAAACCTTGGTCCATTGATTCGTTTGTGAACGTTTTCACCCCTTCTGAGGGTTACCTATTTCCATTCCCGTTTTTTTAACAAAGAAAGAAAGAAAGCAAAAGAATCAGAACACTAATGTGCGTGAAATATGCCTCTTGAAACTGTCGTTTTGAAATATGGACGTCTTTTGAATTTTTTGGTCGATATATGACCCCAGGATTTGTTTTCAGGGCAGGTGTCATTTACAGGCCTGTAATGATTTGGAATATCCATTGACCATTAGCGCTGGGATTAAAGCTGCTGTTGTATGAAACGGCCACAAGGTGGTAGCAGTTCTCCCTTACCAAATCTGGTTACTAGGGCAGCAGAGCCTCAATGGAAGTCGCGTTCTAGATTGGAATGTAGAACGGAATGTGCCAGGAGAAAGCCCCTCATGTTTGTCTCACTACTTCTTGTTCGTGTTTTTAATTTAATTTTTTATTTTTTATTACAGCAAGTTTGAGTACAACATTTAGCTTGTTGTAGGTGTGCAAGTGGTGGTTCTTTTACACATATACATATGTCTGTTCTTCCTGCGATCCTTTTCCCATGTACGTTATGACAGAATGTTGAGTAGTCTTCTCATGGTACTCCGGAGGTCTTTGGTGATTATATACGTCTACTGTGTTTGTATATGTCTGTTAACCCCAATATCGTAATGAATTCAATCCTCACACCTTTCCTTTGGTGAACCATAAGTTTGTTTAATGAATCTGTGATTGCCCTTCTCCGTGGAAATATCTGCCCTGGTATCAATTTATAGGTAACACCTATAAGTGATATGATATGATATGTGTCTTTCACTTTCTGACTTACTCCAAGTCACGTGATTACCTCTAGACTCATCTACGGTGCTGCAAATGTCATTGTGTGCTTTGTTTCCTTGGCTAATATTCTGTCTTAGCGAGGTCCATTTTCTGCAATGTGATTCCCTGAGGGCTGAGGATTAGCTGACCTGGGCAGCCTGACCCTGCCGGCAAGCCCTCCCCAGGTGTGCCTGGGTTGAGGTCAATATAAACAGCACTCCAGGCAGCAATAGCCCCTGCAGCTGTGCCTGACTCCATATTCTCTGCCCCGTCAGCAGTCTCGGGGCTGTGCTGGTGGGAGGGTGTGAGGGTCCACGGCTTTGTGGGTGGCCCGGTGTGAGTGGGGCTCTGCTGGACTTTCTGCAGGAGTTGCCAGGCTGCCACCTGTAAAGAAGAGGATGTGTCACCCATAACTTCCACTGGAATATCTCTCCGGGCTGAGGTTAGGAAGGAAAAAAAGGAGTGGTGGCCGGGACAGGAGGGGTATCTCAGGCAGGGCAATGGAAAGCTTCCAGAAGAGTGCCCATCGCCAGGACCATCCTGGCTGACCTGCAGGCACCAAAGTGGCCTGCGTGCTGTCGCTGGTGTGGCTCCACGGCCCTTCCTCTAGGCTTTCAAGCCCTTGTACATATTCAGGTGTTTCACCTGCGAAGGGTGGGAACAGTTCAGCAGCAGCTGGCCTGGGGCTCAGCTCACGTTTACTCACAGAGGCCTCGGCACGGTCCCCCAGCTTTGCAATAAGGACGCTCCTTGTGTGGCCGGGCGGGGCTGCTGGCTCTATGGGAGATGATTCCCCACCTCTGACCAATTTCAGAATTGTTTACCACTGAAGCAAGTGCCTTGGTAGTGTTTTCCTCTGTATAACTGTTAGGTTCAGTTTTTTTTTCTTTTTTGGTTCAAGTTAGATTTTATTCCTCTTTTATGTATTTATGGATATAAGCATGGAAATAATTCATTCTTATAAATACATCAGTGTGAATGGAAGAACTTTTTTTCTGTTTTATTTTTACATTTTATTTATAAAATTTTTGAAATTTAATTTTATTTATTTTTTTATACAGTAGGTTATTATTAGTTATCTATTTTATGCATAGACATGTATGCAGGTCAATACCAATCTCCCAACTCATCCCACCACCACCACCCCATGGCTTCCCCCACTTTGTGTCCATACGTTTGTTCTCTACCTCTGTGTCTCTATTTCTGCCCTGCAAACCAGTTCATCTGTAGCATTTTTCTAGGTTCCATATATAGGCATTAATATACAATATGTTTTTCTCTTTCTGTCTGACTTCACTCTGTATGACAGTCTCTAGATCCATCAACTTCTCTACAAATGACCCAGTTTCATTCCTTTTTATGGCTGAGTAATATTCCATTTTATATATGTACCACATCTTTATCCATTCGTCTGTCTGTGGGCATTTAGGTTGCTTCCATTACCTGGCTATTGTAAATAGTGCTGCAATGAACATTGTGGTGAATGTGTCTTTGTGATTTATGGTTTTCTCTGGGTATATGCCCAGAAGTGGGATTGCTGGATCTTATTGTAATTCTGTTTTTAGTTTTTTAAAGGAACCTCCATACTGTTCTCCATAGTGACTGTATCAATTTACATTCCCACCAATAGCGGAAGAGGGTTCCTTTTGTCCACACCCTCCCCAGAATTTGTTGTTTGTAGATTATCTGATGATGCCGATTCTAACAGGTGTGAGGTCTTACCTCATTGTAGTTTTGATTTGCATTTCTCTAATAATTAGTGATGTTGAGCAGCTTTTCATGTGCGTCTTGGCCATCTCTGGGTCTTCTTTGAAGAAACGTCTATTTAGATCTTCTGCCCATTTTTGTATTGGTTGTTTGTTTTATTAATATTAAGCTGCATGAGCTGTTTATATATACTGGAGATTAAACCTTTGTCCATTGATTCGTTTGTGAAAATTTTCGCCCATTCTGAGGGTTGCCTTTTTCCATTCCCGTTTTTTTAACAAAGAAAGAAAGAAATCAAAAGAAGCAGAACACTAATGTGCGTGAAATATGCCTCTTGAAACTGTCGTTTTGAAATATGGACGTCTTTTGAATTTTTTGGTCGATATATGACCCCAGGATTTGTTTTCAGGGCAGGTGTCATTTACAGGCCTGTAATGATTTGGAATATCCACTGACCATTAGCGCTGGGATTAAAGCTGCTGTTGTGTGAAACGGCCACAAGGTGGCAGCAGTTCTCCCTTACCAAATCTGGTTACTAGGGCAGCAGAGCCTCAATGGAAGTCGCGTTCTAGATTGGAATGTAGAACGGAATGTGCCAGGAGAAAGCCCCTCATGTTTGTCTCACTACTTCTTGTTCGTGTTTTTAATTTAATTTTTTATTTTTTATTACAGCAAGTTTGAGTACAACATTTAGCTTGTTGTAGGTGTGCAAGTGGTGGTTCTTTTACACATATACATATGTCTGTTCTTCCTGGAATCCTTTTCCCATGTACGTTATGACAGAATGTTGAGTAGTCTTCTCATGGTACTCCGGAGGTCTTTGGTGATTATATACGTCTACTGTGTTTGTATATGTCTGTTAACCCCAATATCGTAATGAATTCAATCCTCACACCTTTCCTTTGGTGAACCATAAGTTTGTTTAATGAATCTGTGATTGCCCTTCTCCGTGGAAATATCTGCCCTGGTATCAATTTATAGGTAACACCTATAAGTGATATGATATGATATGTGTCTTTCACTTTCTGACTTACTCCAAGTCACGTGATTATCTCTAGACTCATCTACGGTGCAGCAAATGGCATTGTGTGCTTCTTTTCCTTGGCGAATATTCTGTCTTAGCCAGGTCCATTTTCTGCAATGTGATTCCCTGAGGGCTGAGGGTTAGCTGACCTGGGCAGCCTGACCCTGCCGGCAAGCCCTCCCCAGGTGTGCCTGGGTTGAGGTCAATATAAACAGCACTCCAGGCAGCAATAGCCACTGCAGCTGTGCCTGACTCCATATTCTCTGCCCCGTCAGCAGTCTCGGGGCTGTGCTGGTGAGAGGGTGTGAGGGTCCACGGCTTTGTGGGTGGCCTGGTGTGAGTGGGGCTCTGCTGGACTTTCTGCAGTAGTTGCCAGCCTGCCACCTGTAAAGAAGAGGATGTGTCACCCATAACTTCCACTGGAATATCTCTCCGGGCTGTGGTGAGGAAGGAAAAAAAGGAGTGGTGGCCAGGACAGGAGGGGTATCTCAGGCAGGGCAATGGAAAGCTTCCAGAAGAGTGCCCGTGGCCAGGACCATCCTGGGTGACCTGCAGGCACCAAGGTGGCCTGCGTGCTGTCGCTGGTGTGGCTCCACGGCCCTTCCTCTAGGCTTTCAAGCCCTTGTACATATTCAGGTGTTACACCTGCGAAGGGTGGGAACAGTTCAGCAGCAGCTGGCCTGGGGCTCAGCTCACGTTTACTCACAGAGGCCTCGGCACGGTCCCCCAGCTTTGCAATAAGGATGCTCCTTGCGTGGGCGGGCGGGGCTGCTGGCTCTATGGGAGATGATTCCCCACCTCTGACCAATTTCAGAATTGTTTACCACTGGAGCAAGTGCCTTGGTAGTGTTTTCCTCTGTATAACTGTTAGGTTCAGTTTTTTTTTTTTCATTTTTCGTTCAAGTTAGATTTTATTCCTCATTTATGTATTTATAGATATAAGCATGGAAATAATTCATTCTTATAAATACATCAGTGTGAATGGAAGAACTTTTTTCTGTTTTATTTTTACATTTTATTTTTAAAAATTTTGAAATTTAATTTTATTTATTTTTTTATACACTAGGTTATTATTAGTTATCTATTTTATGCATAGACATGTATACAGGTCAATCCCAATCTCCCAACTCATCCCACCACCACCACCCCATGGCTTCCCCCACTTTGTGTCCATACGTTTGTTCTCTACCTCTGTGTCTCTATTTCTGCCCTGCAAACCAGTTCATCTGTAGCATTTTTCTAGGTTCCACATATAGGCATTAATATACAATATTTGTTTTTCTCTTTCTGACTGACTTCACTCTGTATGACAGTCTCTAGATACATCAACTTCTCTACAAATAACTCAGTTTCATTCCTTTTTATGGCTGAGTAATATTCCATTTTATATATGTACCACATCTTTATCCATTCGTCTGTCTGTGGGCATTTAGGTTGCTTCCATTACCTGGCTATTGTAAATAGTGCTGCAATGAACATTGTGGTGAATGTGTCTTTGTGATTTATGGTTTTCTCTGGGTATATGCCCAGAAGTGGGATTGCTGGATCCTATTGTAATTCTGTTTTTAGTTTTTTAAAGGAACCTCCATACTGTTCTCCATAGTGACTGTATCAATTTACATTCCCACCAATAGCGGAAGAGGGTTCCTTTTGTCCACACCCTCCTCAGAATTTGTTGTTTGTAGATTATCTGATGATGCCGATCTAACAGGTGTGAGGTCTTACCTCATTGTAGTTTTGATTTGCATTTCTCTAATAATTAGTGATGTTGAGCAGCTTTTCATGTGCGTCTTGGCCATCTCTGTGTCTTCTTTGAAGAAACGTCTATTTAGATCTTCTGCCCATTTTTGTATTGGGTTGTTTGTTTTATTAATATTAAGCTGCATGAGCTGTTTATATATATTGGAGATTAAACCTTTGTCCATTGATTCGTTTGTGAACGTTTTCGCCCATTCTGAGGGTTGCCTTTTTCCATTCCCGTTTTTTTAACAAAGAAAGAAAGAAATCAAAAGAAGCAGAACACTAATGTGCGTGAAATATGCCTCTTGAAACTGTCGTTTTGAAATATGGACGTCTTTTGAATTTTTTGGTCGGTATATGACCCCAGGATTTGTTTTCAGGGCAGGTGTCATTTACAGGCCTGTAATGATTTGGAATATCCACTGACCATTAGCGCTGGGATTAAAGCTGCTGTTGTGTGAAACGGCCACAAGGTGGCAGCAGTTCTCCCTTACCAAATCTGGTTACTAGGGCAGCAGAGCCTCAATGGAAGTCTCGTTCTAGATTGGAATGTAGAACGGAATGTACCAGGAGAAAGCCCCTCAAGTTTTTCTCACTAATTCTTGTTTGTGTTTTTAATTTAATTTTTTATTTTTTATTACAGCAAGTTTGAGTACAACGTTTAGCTTGTTGTAGGTGTGCAAGAGGTGGTTCTTTTACACATATACATATGTCTGTTCTTCCTGGGATCCTTTTCCCATGTTCGTTATGACAGAATGTTGAGTAGTCTTCTCTTGGTACTCCGTAGGTCTTTGGTGATTATATACGTCTACTGTGTTTGTATATGTCTGTTAACCCCAATATCATAATGAATTCAATCCTCACACCTTTCCTTTGGTGAACCATAAGTTTGTTTAATGAATCTGTGATTGCCCTTCTCCGTGGAAATATCTGCCCTGGTATCAATTTATAGGTAACACCTATAAGTGATATGATATGATATGTGTCTTTCACTTTCTGACTTACTCCAAGTCACGTGATTACCTCTAGACTCATCTACGGTGCTGCAAATGTCATTGTGTGCTTTGTTTCCTTGGCTAATATTCTGTCTTAGCGAGGTCCATTTTCTGCAATGTGATTCCCTGAGGGCTGAGGATTAGCTGACCTGGGCAGCCTGACCCTGCCGGCAAGCCCTCCCCAGGTGTGCCTGGGTTGAGGTCAATATAAACAGCACTCCAGGCAGCAATAGCCCCTGCAGCTGTGCCTGACTCCATATTCTCTGCCCCGTCAGCAGTCTCGGGGCTGTGCTGGTGGGAGGGTGTGAGGGTCCACGGCTTTGTGGGTGGCCCGGTGTGAGTGGGGCTCTGCTGGACTTTCTGCAGGAGTTGCCAGGCTGCCACCTGTAAAGAAGAGGATGTGTCACCCATAACTTCCACTGGAATATCTCTCCGGGCTGAGGTTAGGAAGGAAAAAAAGGAGTGGTGGCCGGGACAGGAGGGGTATCTCAGGCAGGGCAATGGAAAGCTTCCAGAAGAGTGCCCATCGCCAGGACCATCCTGGCTGACCTGCAGGCACCAAAGTGGCCTGCGTGCTGTCGCTGGTGTGGCTCCACGGCCCTTCCTCTAGGCTTTCAAGCCCTTGTACATATTCAGGTGTTTCACCTGCGAAGGGTGGGAACAGTTCAGCAGCAGCTGGCCTGGGGCTCAGCTCACGTTTACTCACAGAGGCCTCGGCACGGTCCCCCAGCTTTGCAATAAGGACGCTCCTTGTGTGGCCGGGCGGGGCTGCTGGCTCTATGGGAGATGATTCCCCACCTCTGACCAATTTCAGAATTGTTTACCACTGAAGCAAGTGCCTTGGTAGTGTTTTCCTCTGTATAACTGTTAGGTTCAGTTTTTTTTTCTTTTTTGGTTCAAGTTAGATTTTATTCCTCTTTTATGTATTTATGGATATAAGCATGGAAATAATTCATTCTTATAAATACATCAGTGTGAATGGAAGAACTTTTTTTCTGTTTTATTTTTACATTTTATTTATAAAATTTTTGAAATTTAATTTTATTTATTTTTTTATACAGTAGGTTATTATTAGTTATCTATTTTATGCATAGACATGTATGCAGGTCAATACCAATCTCCCAACTCATCCCACCACCACCACCCCATGGCTTCCCCCACTTTGTGTCCATACGTTTGTTCTCTACCTCTGTGTCTCTATTTCTGCCCTGCAAACCAGTTCATCTGTAGCATTTTTCTAGGTTCCATATATAGGCATTAATATACAATATGTTTTTCTCTTTCTGTCTGACTTCACTCTGTATGACAGTCTCTAGATCCATCAACTTCTCTACAAATGACCCAGTTTCATTCCTTTTTATGGCTGAGTAATATTCCATTTTATATATGTACCACATCTTTATCCATTCGTCTGTCTGTGGGCATTTAGGTTGCTTCCATTACCTGGCTATTGTAAATAGTGCTGCAATGAACATTGTGGTGAATGTGTCTTTGTGATTTATGGTTTTCTCTGGGTATATGCCCAGAAGTGGGATTGCTGGATCTTATTGTAATTCTGTTTTTAGTTTTTTAAAGGAACCTCCATACTGTTCTCCATAGTGACTGTATCAATTTACATTCCCACCAATAGCGGAAGAGGGTTCCTTTTGTCCACACCCTCCCCAGAATTTGTTGTTTGTAGATTATCTGATGATGCCGATTCTAACAGGTGTGAGGTCTTACCTCATTGTAGTTTTGATTTGCATTTCTCTAATAATTAGTGATGTTGAGCAGCTTTTCATGTGCGTCTTGGCCATCTCTGGGTCTTCTTTGAAGAAACGTCTATTTAGATCTTCTGCCCATTTTTGTATTGGTTGTTTGTTTTATTAATATTAAGCTGCATGAGCTGTTTATATATACTGGAGATTAAACCTTTGTCCATTGATTCGTTTGTGAAAATTTTCGCCCATTCTGAGGGTTGCCTTTTTCCATTCCCGTTTTTTTAACAAAGAAAGAAAGAAATCAAAAGAAGCAGAACACTAATGTGCGTGAAATATGCCTCTTGAAACTGTCGTTTTGAAATATGGACGTCTTTTGAATTTTTTGGTCGATATATGACCCCAGGATTTGTTTTCAGGGCAGGTGTCATTTACAGGCCTGTAATGATTTGGAATATCCACTGACCATTAGCGCTGGGATTAAAGCTGCTGTTGTGTGAAACGGCCACAAGGTGGCAGCAGTTCTCCCTTACCAAATCTGGTTACTAGGGCAGCAGAGCCTCAATGGAAGTCGCGTTCTAGATTGGAATGTAGAACGGAATGTGCCAGGAGAAAGCCCCTCATGTTTGTCTCACTACTTCTTGTTCGTGTTTTTAATTTAATTTTTTATTTTTTATTACAGCAAGTTTGAGTACAACATTTAGCTTGTTGTAGGTGTGCAAGTGGTGGTTCTTTTACACATATACATATGTCTGTTCTTCCTGGAATCCTTTTCCCATGTACGTTATGACAGAATGTTGAGTAGTCTTCTCATGGTACTCCGGAGGTCTTTGGTGATTATATACGTCTACTGTGTTTGTATATGTCTGTTAACCCCAATATCGTAATGAATTCAATCCTCACACCTTTCCTTTGGTGAACCATAAGTTTGTTTAATGAATCTGTGATTGCCCTTCTCCGTGGAAATATCTGCCCTGGTATCAATTTATAGGTAACACCTATAAGTGATATGATATGATATGTGTCTTTCACTTTCTGACTTACTCCAAGTCACGTGATTATCTCTAGACTCATCTACGGTGCAGCAAATGGCATTGTGTGCTTCTTTTCCTTGGCGAATATTCTGTCTTAGCCAGGTCCATTTTCTGCAATGTGATTCCCTGAGGGCTGAGGGTTAGCTGACCTGGGCAGCCTGACCCTGCCGGCAAGCCCTCCCCAGGTGTGCCTGGGTTGAGGTCAATATAAACAGCACTCCAGGCAGCAATAGCCACTGCAGCTGTGCCTGACTCCATATTCTCTGCCCCGTCAGCAGTCTCGGGGCTGTGCTGGTGAGAGGGTGTGAGGGTCCACGGCTTTGTGGGTGGCCTGGTGTGAGTGGGGCTCTGCTGGACTTTCTGCAGTAGTTGCCAGCCTGCCACCTGTAAAGAAGAGGATGTGTCACCCATAACTTCCACTGGAATATCTCTCCGGGCTGTGGTGAGGAAGGAAAAAAAGGAGTGGTGGCCAGGACAGGAGGGGTATCTCAGGCAGGGCAATGGAAAGCTTCCAGAAGAGTGCCCGTGGCCAGGACCATCCTGGGTGACCTGCAGGCACCAAGGTGGCCTGCGTGCTGTCGCTGGTGTGGCTCCACGGCCCTTCCTCTAGGCTTTCAAGCCCTTGTACATATTCAGGTGTTACACCTGCGAAGGGTGGGAACAGTTCAGCAGCAGCTGGCCTGGGGCTCAGCTCACGTTTACTCACAGAGGCCTCGGCACGGTCCCCCAGCTTTGCAATAAGGATGCTCCTTGCGTGGGCGGGCGGGGCTGCTGGCTCTATGGGAGATGATTCCCCACCTCTGACCAATTTCAGAATTGTTTACCACTGGAGCAAGTGCCTTGGTAGTGTTTTCCTCTGTATAACTGTTAGGTTCAGTTTTTTTTTTTTCATTTTTCGTTCAAGTTAGATTTTATTCCTCTTTTATGTATTTATAGATATAAGCATGGAAATAATTCATTCTTATAAATACATCAGTGTGAATGGAAGAACTTTTTTCTGTTTTATTTTTACATTTTATTTTTAAAAATTTTGAAATTTAATTTTATTTATTTTTTTATACACTAGGTTATTATTAGTTATCTATTTTATGCATAGACATGTATACAGGTCAATCCCAATCTCCCAACTCATCCCACCACCACCACCCCATGGCTTCCCCCACTTTGTGTCCATACGTTTGTTCTCTACCTCTGTGTCTCTATTTCTGCCCTGCAAACCAGTTCATCTGTAGCATTTTTCTAGGTTCCACATATAGGCATTAATATACAATATTTGTTTTTCTCTTTCTGACTGACTTCACTCTGTATGACAGTCTCTAGATACATCAACTTCTCTACAAATAACTCAGTTTCATTCCTTTTTATGGCTGAGTAATATTCCATTTTATATATGTACCACATCTTTATCCATTCGTCTGTCTGTGGGCATTTAGGTTGCTTCCATTACCTGGCTATTGTAAATAGTGCTGCAATGAACATTGTGGTGAATGTGTCTTTGTGATTTATGGTTTTCTCTGGGTATATGCCCAGAAGTGGGATTGCTGGATCCTATTGTAATTCTGTTTTTAGTTTTTTAAAGGAACCTCCATACTGTTCTCCATAGTGACTGTATCAATTTACATTCCCACCAATAGCGGAAGAGGGTTCCTTTTGTCCACACCCTCCTCAGAATTTGTTGTTTGTAGATTATCTGATGATGCCGATCTAACAGGTGTGAGGTCTTACCTCATTGTAGTTTTGATTTGCATTTCTCTAATAATTAGTGATGTTGAGCAGCTTTTCATGTGCGTCTTGGCCATCTCTGTGTCTTCTTTGAAGAAACGTCTATTTAGATCTTCTGCCCATTTTTGTATTGGGTTGTTTGTTTTATTAATATTAAGCTGCATGAGCTGTTTATATATATTGGAGTTTAAACCTTTGTCCATTGATTCGTTTGTGAACGTTTTCGCCCATTCTGAGGGTTGCCTTTTTCCATTCCCGTTTTTTTAACAAAGAAAGAAAGAAATCAAAAGAAGCAGAACACTAATGTGCGTGAAATATGCCTCTTGAAACTGTCGTTTTGAAATATGGACGTCTTTTGAATTTTTTGGTCGGTATATGACCCCAGGATTTGTTTTCAGGGCAGGTGTCATTTACAGGCCTGTAATGATTTGGAATATCCACTGACCATTAGCGCTGGGATTAAAGCTGCTGTTGTGTGAAACGGCCACAAGGTGGCAGCAGTTCTCCCTTACCAAATCTGGTTACTAGGGCAGCAGAGCCTCAATGGAAGTCTCGTTCTAGATTGGAATGTAGAACGGAATGTACCAGGAGAAAGCCCCTCAAGTTTTTCTCACTAATTCTTGTTTGTGTTTTTAATTTAATTTTTTATTTTTTATTACAGCAAGTTTGAGTACAACGTTTAGCTTGTTGTAGGTGTGCAAGAGGTGGTTCTTTTACACATATACATATGTCTGTTCTTCCTGGGATCCTTTTCCCATGTTCGTTATGGCAGAATGTTGAGTAGTCTTCTCTTGGTACTCCGTAGGTCTTTGGTGATTATATACGTCTACTGTGTTTGTATATGTCTGTTAACCCCAATATCATAATGAATTCAATCCTCACACCTTTCCTTTGGTGAACCATAAGTTTGTTTAATGAATCTGTGATTGCCCTTCTCCGTGGAAATATCTGCCCTGGTATCAATTTATAGGTAACACCTATAAGTGATATGATATGATATGTGTCTTTCACTTTCTGATTTACTCCAAGTCACGTGATTACCTCTAGACTCATCTACGGTGCTGCAAATGGCATTGTGTGCTTTTTTTCCTTGGCGAATATTCTGTCTTAGCGAGGTCCATTTTCTGCAATGTGATTCCCTGAGGGCTGAGGATTAGCTGACCTGGGCAGCCTGACCCTGCCGGCAAGCCCTCCCCAGGTGTGCCTGGGTTGAGGTCAATATAAACAGCACTCCAGGCAGCAATAGCCCCTGCAGCTGTGCCTGACTCCATATTCTCTGCCCCGTCAGCAGTCTCGGGGCTGTGCTGGTGGGAGGGTGTGAGGGTCCACGGCTTTGTGGGTGGCCCGGTGTGAGTGGGGCTCTGCTGGACTTTCTGCAGGAGTTGCCAGGCTGCCACCTGTAAAGAAGAGGTTGTGTCACCCGTAACTTCCACTGGAGTATCTCTCCGGGCTGAGGTGAGGAAGGAAAAAAAGGAGTGGGGGCCGGGACAGGAGGGGTATCTCAGGCAGGGCAATGGAAAGCTTCCAGAAGAGCACCCGTGGCCAGGACCATCCTGGCTGACCTGCAGGCACCAAGTTGGCCTGCGTGCTTTCGCGGGTGTGGCTCCACGGCCCTTCCTCTACGCTTTCAAGCCCTTGTACATATTCAGGTGTTTCACCTGGGAAGGGTGGGAACAGTTCAGCAGCAGCTGGCCTGGGGCTCAGCTCACGTTTACTCACAGAGGCCTCGGCACGGTCCCCCGGCTTTGCAATAAGGACGCTCCTTGTGTGGGCGGGTGGGGCTGCTGGCTGTATGGGAGATGATTCCCCACCTCTGACCAATTTCAGAATTGTTTACCACTGGAGCAAGTGCCTTGGTAGTGTTTTCCTCTGTATAACTGTTAGGTTCAGTTTTTTTTTTTTCTTTTTTGGTTCAAGTTAGATTTTATTCCTCTTTTATGTATTTATAGATATAAGCATGGAAATAATTCATTCTTATAAATACATCAGTGTGAATGGAAGAACTTTTTTTCTGTTATATTTTTACATTTTATTTTTAAAAATTTTGAAATTTAATTTTATTTATTTTTTTATACACTAGGTTATTATTAGTTATCTATTTTATGCATAGACATGTATACAGGTCAATCCCAATCTCCCAACTCATCCCACCACCACCACCCCATGGCTTCCCCCACTTTTGTCGATAAGTTTGTTCTCTACCTCTGTGTCTCTATTTCTGCCCTGCAAACCAGTTCATTTGTAGCATTTTTCTAGGTTCCACATATAGGCATTAATATACAATATTTTTTTTCTCTTTCTGACTTACTTCACTCTGTATGACAGTCTCTAGATCCATCAACTTCTCTACAAATGACTCAGTTTCATTCCTTTTTATGGCTAAGTAATATTCCATTTTATATATGTACCACATCTTTATCCATTCGTCTGTCTGTGGGCATTTAGGTTGCTTCCATTACCTGGCTATTGTAAATAGTGCTGCAATGAACATTGTGGTGAATGTGTCTCTGTGATTTATGGTTTTCTCTGGGTATATGCCCAGAAGTGGGATTGCTGGATCCTATGGTAATTCTCTTTTTAGTTTTTTAAAGGAACCTCCATACTGTTCTCCATAGTGACTGTATCAATTTACATTCCCACCAATAGCGGAAGAGGTTTCCTTTTGTCCACACCCTCCCCAGAATTTGTTGTTTGTCTATTATCTGATGATGCCGATTCTAACAGGTGTGAGGTCTTACCTCATTGTAGTTTTGATTTGCATTTCTCTAATAATTAGTGATGTTGAGCAGCTTTTCATGTGCGTCTTGGCCATCTCTGTGTCTTCTTTGAAGAAACGTCTATTTAGATCTTCTGCCCATTTTTGTATTGGGTTGTTTGTTTTATTAATATTAAGCTGCATGAGCTGTTTATATATATTGGGGATTAAACCTTTGTCCATTGATTCGTTTGTGAACGTTTTCGCCCATTCTGAGGGTTGCCTTTTTCCATTCCCGTTTTTTTAACAAAGAAAGAAAGAAATCAAAAGAAGCAGAACACTAATGTGCGTGAAATATGCCTCTTGAAACTGTCGTTTTGAAATATGGACGTCTTTTGAATTTTTTGTTCGATATAAGACCCCAGGATTTGTTTTCAGGGCAGGTGTCATTTAAAGGCCTGTAATGATTTGGAATATCCACTGACCATTAGCGCTGGGATTAAAGCTGCTGTTGTGTGAAACGGCCACAAGGTGGCAGCAGTTCTCCCTTACCAAATCTGGTTACTAGGGCAGCAGAGCCTCAATGGAAGTCGCGTTCTAGATTGGAATGTAGAACGGAATGTACCAGGAGAAAGCCCCTCAAGTTTTTCTCACTAATTCTTGTTCGTGTTTTTAATTTCATTTTTTATTTTTTATTACAGCAAGTTTGAGTACAACGTTTAGCTTGTTGTAGGTGTGCAAGAGGTGGTTCTTTTACACATATACATATGTCTGTTCTTCCTGGGATCATTTTCCCATGTTCGTTATGACAGAATGTTGAGTAGCCTTCTCTTGGTACTCCGTAGGTCTTTGGTGATAATATACGTCTACTGTGTTGGTATATGTCTGTTAACCCCAATATCATAATGAATTCAATCCTCACACCTTTCCTTTGGTGAACCATAAGTTTGTTTAATGAATCTGTGATTGCCCTTCTCCGTGGAAATATCTGCCCTGGTATCAATTTATAGGTAACACCTATAAGTGATATGATATGATATGTGTCTTTCACTTTCTGACTTACTCCAAGTCACGTGATTACCTCTAGACTCATCTACGGTGCTGCAAATGGCATTGTGTGCTTTTTTTCCTTGGCGAATATTCTGTCTTAGCGAGGTCCATTTTCTGCAATGTGATTCCCTGAGGGCTGAGAATTAGCTGACCTGGGCAGCCTGACCCTGCCGGCAAGCCCTCCCCAGGTGTGCCTGGGTTGAGGTCAATATAAACAGCACTCCAGGCAGCAATAGCCCCTGCAGCTGTGCCTGACTCCATATTATCTGCCCCGTCAGCAGTCTCGGGGCTGTGCTGGTGGGAGGGTGGGAGGGTCCACGGCTTTGTGGGTGGCCCGGTGTGAGTGGGGCTCTGCTGGACTTTCTGCAGGAGTTGCCAGGCTGCCACCTGTAAAGAAGAGGATGTGTCACCCGTAACTTCCACTGGAGTATCTCTCCGGTCTGAGGTGAGGAAGGAAAAAAAGGAGTGGGGGCCGGGACAGGAGGGGTATCTCAGGCAGGGCAATGGAAAGCTTCCAGAAGAGCGCTCGTGGCCAGGACCATCCTGGCTGACCTGCAGGCACCAAGTTGTCCTGCGTGCTTTCGCGGGTGTGGCTCCACGGCCCTTCCTCTAGGCTTTCAAGCCCTTGTACATATTCAGGTGTTTCACCTGGGAAGGGTGGGAACAGTTCAGGAGCAGCTGTCCTGGGGCTTAGCTCACGTTTACTCACAGAGGCCTCGGCCCGGTCCCCCAGCTTTGCAATAAGGACGCTCCTTGCGTGGGCGGGTGGGGCTGCTGGCTGTATGGGAGATGATTCCCCACCTCTGACCAATTTCAGAATTGTTTACCACTGGAGCAAGTGCCTTGGTAGTGTTTTCCTCTGTATAACTGTTAGGTTCAGTTTTTTTTTCTTTTTTGGTTCAAGTTAGATTTTATTCCTGTTTTATGTATTTATAGATATAAGCATGGAAATAATTCATTCTTATAAATACATCAGTGTGAATGGAAGAACTTTTTTTCTGTTATATTTTTACATTTTATTTTTAAAAATTTTGAAATTTAATTTTATTTATTTTTTTATACACTAGGTTATTATTAGTTATCTATTTTATGCATAGACATGTATACAGGTCAATCCCAATCTCCCAACTCATCCCACCACCACCACCCCATGGCTTCCCCCACTTTTGTCGATACGTTTGTTCTCTACCTCTGTGTCTCTATTTCTGCCCTGCAAACCAGTTCATTTGTAGCATTTTTCTAGGTTCCACATATAGGCATTAATATACAATATTTTTTTTCTCTTTCTGACTTACTTCACTCTGTATGACAGTCTCTAGATCCATCAACTTCTCTACAAATGACTCAGTTTCATTCCTTTTTATGGCTAAGTAATATTCCATTTTATATATGTACCACATCTTTATCCATTCGTCTGTCTGTGGGCATTTAGGTTGCTTCCATTACCTGGCTATTGTAAATAGTGCTGCAATGAACATTGTGGTGAATGTGTCTTTGTGATTTATGGTTTTCTCTGGGTATATGCCCAGAAGTGGGATTGCTGGATCCTATGGTAATTCTCTTTTTAGTTTTTTAAAGGAACCTCCATACTGTTCTCCATAGTGACTGTATTAATTTACATTCCCACCAATAGCGGAAGAGGGTTCCTTTTGTCCACACCCTCCCCAGAATTTGTTGTTTGTCGATTATCTGATGATGCCGATTCTAACAGGTGTGAGGTCTTACCTCATTGTAGTTTTGATTTGCATTTCTCTAATAATTAGTGATGTTGAGCAGCTTTTCATGTGCGTCTTGGCCATCTCTGTGTCTTCTTTGAAGAAACGTCTATTTAGATCTTCTGCCCATTTTTGTATTGGGTTGTTTGTTTTATTAATATTAAGCTGCATGAGCTGTTTATATATATTGGGGATTAAACCTTTGTCCATTGATTCGTTTGTGAACGTTTTCGCCCATTCTGAGGGTTGCCTTTTTCCATTCCCGTTTTTTTAACAAAGAAAGAAAGAAATCAAAAGAAGCAGAACACTAATGTGCGTGAAATATGCCTCTTGAAACTGTCGTTTTGAAATATGGACGTCTTTTGAATTTTTTGTTCGATATAAGACCCCAGGATTTGTTTTCAGGGCAGGTGTCATTTAAAGGCCTGTAATGATTTGGAATATCCACTGACCATTAGCGCTGGGATTAAAGCTGCTGTTGTGTGAAACGGCCACAAGGTGGCAGCAGTTCTCCCTTACCAAATCTGGTTACTAGGGCAGCAGAGCCTCAATGGAAGTCGCGTTCTAGATTGGAATGTAGAACGGAATGTACCAGGAGAAAGCCCCTCAAGTTTTTCTCACTAATTCTTGTTCGTGTTTTTAATTTAATTTTTTATTTTTTATTACAGCAAGTTTGAGTACAACGTTTAGCTTGTTGTAGGTGTGCAAGAGGTGGTTCTTTTACACATATACATATGTCTGTTCTTCCTGGGATCCTTTTCCCATGTTCCTTATGACAGAATGTTGAGTAGCCTTCTCTTGGTACTCCGTAGGTCTTTGGTGATTATATACGTCTACTGTGTTGGTATATGTCTGTTAACCCCAATATCATAATGAATTCAATCCTCACACCTTTCCTTTGGTGAACCATAAGTTTGTTTAATGAATCTGTGATTGCCCTTCTCCGTGGAAATATCTGCCCTGGTATCAATTTATAGGTAACACCTATAAGTGATATGATATGATATGTGTCTTTCACTTTCTGACTTACTCCAAGTCACGTGATTACCTCTAGACTCATCTATGGTGCTGCAAATGGCATTGTGTGCTTTTTTTCCTTGGCGAATATTCTGTCTTAGCGAGGTCCATTTTCTGCAATGTGATTCCCTGAGGGCTGAGAATTAGCTGACCTGGGCAGCCTGACCCTGCCGGCAAGCCCTCCCCAGGTGTGCCTGTGTTGAGGTCAATATAAACAGCACTCCAGGCAGCAATAGCCCCTGCAGCTGTGCCTGACTCCATATTATCTGCCCCGTCAGCAGTCTCGGTGCTGTGCTGGTGGGAGGGTGGGAGGGTCCACGGCTTTGTGGGTGGCCCGGTGTGAGTGGGGCTCTGCTGGACTTTCTGCAGGAGTTGCCAGGCTGCCACCTGTAAAGAAGAGGATGTGTCACCCGTAACTTCCACTGGAGTATCTCTCCGGTCTGAGGTGAGGAAGGAAAAAAAGGAGTGGGGGCCGGGACAGGAGGGGTATCTCAGGCAGGTCAATGGAAAGCTTCCAGAAGAGCGCTAGTGGCCAGGACCATCCTGGCTGACCTGCAGGCACCAAGTTGTCCTGCGTGCTTTCGCGGGTGTGGCTCCACGGCCCTTCCTCTAGGCTTTCAAGCCCTTGTACATATTCAGGTGTTTCACCTGGGAAGGGTGGGAACAGTTCAGCAGCAGCTGTCCTGGGGCTTAGCTCACGTTTACTCACAGAGGCCTCGGCCCGGTCCCCCAGCTTTGCAATAAGGACGCTCCTTGCGTGGGCGGGTGGGGCTGCTGGCTGTATGGGAGATGATTCCCCACCTCTGACCAATTTCAGAATTGTTTACCACTGGAGCAAGTGCCTTGGTAGTGTTTTCCTCTGTATAACTGTTAGGTTCAGTTTTTTTTTCTTTTTTGGTTCAAGTTAGATTTTATTCCTGTTTTATGTATTTATAGATATAAGCATGGAAATAATTCATTCTTATAAATACATCAGTGTGAATGGAAGAACTTTTTTTCTGTTTTATTTTTACATTTTATTTTTAAAAATTTTGAAATTTAATTTTATTTATTTTTTTATACACTAGGTTATTATTAGTTATCTATTTTATGCATAGACATGTATACAGGTCAATCCCAATCTCCCAACTCATCCCACCACCACCACCCCATTGCTTCCCCCACTTTGTGTCGATACGTTTGTTCTCTACCTCTGTGTCTCTATTTCTGCCCTGCAAACCAGTTCATCTGTACCATTTTTCTAGGTTCCACATATAGGCATTAATATACAATATTTGTTTTTCTCTTTCTGACTTACTTCACTCTGTATGACAGTCTCTAGATCCATCAACTTCTCTACAAATGACTCAGTTTCATTCCTTTTTGTGGCTAAGTAATATTCCATTTTATATATGTACCACATCTTTATCCATTCGTCTGTCTGTGGGCATTTAGGTTGCTTCCATTACCTGGCTATTGTAAATAGTGCTGCAATGAACATTGTGGTGAATGTGTCTCTGTGATTTATGGTTTTCTCTGGGTATATGCCCAGAAGTGGGATTGCTGGATCCTATTGTAATTCTGTTTTTAGTTTTTTAAAGGAACCTCCATACTGTTCTCCATAGTGACTGTATCAATTTACATTCCCAACAATAGCGGAAGAGGGTTCCTTTTGTCCACACCCTCCCCAGAATTTGTTGTTTGTAGATTATCTGATGATGCCGATTCTAACAGGTGTGAGGTCGTACCTCATTGTAGTTTTGATTTGCATTTCTCTAATAATTAGTGATGTTGAGCAGCTTTTCATGTGCGTCTTGGCCATCTCTGTGTCTTCTTTGAAGAAACGTCTATTTAGATCTTCTGCCCATTTTTGTATTGGGTTGTTTGTTTTATTAATATTAAGCTGCATGAGCTGTTTATATATATTGGAGATTAAACCTTTGTCCATTGATTCGTTTGTGAAAGTTTTCGCCCATTCTGAGGTTTGCCTTTTTCCATTCCCGTTTTTTTAACAAAGAAAGAAAGAAATCAAAAGAAGCAGAACACTAATGTGCGTGAAATATGCCTCTTGAAACTGTCGTTTTGAAATATGGACGTCTTTTGAATTTTTTGGTCGATATATGACCCCAGGATTTGTTTACAGGGCAGGTGTCATTTAAAGGCCTGTAATGATTTGGAATATCCACTGACCATTAGCGCTGGGATTAAAGCTGCTGTTGTGTGAAACGGCCACAAGGTGGCAGCAGTTCTCCCTTACCAAATCTGGTTACTAGGGCAGCAGAGCCTCAATGGAAGTCGCGTTCTAGATTGGAATGTAGAACGGAATGTACCAGGAGAAAGCCCCTCAAGTTTGTCTCACTACTTCTTGTTCGTGTTTTTAATTTAATTTTTTATTTTTTATTACAGCAAGTTTGAGTACAACGTTTAGCTTGTTGTAGGTGTGCAAGAGGTGGTTCTTTTACACATATACATATGTCTGTTCTTCCTGGGATCCTTTTCCCATGTTCGTTATGACAGAATGTTGAGTAGTCTTCTCTTGGTACTCCGTAGGTCTTTGGTGATTATATATATCTACTGTGTTTGTATATGTCTGTTAACCCCAATATCGTAATGAATTCAATCCTCACACCTTTCCTTTGGTGAACCATAAGTTTGTTTAATGAATCTGTGATTGCCCTTCTCCGTGGAAATATCTGCCCTGGTATCAATTTATAGGTAACACCTATAAGTGATATGATATGATATGTGTCTTTCACTTTCTGACTTACTCCAAGTCACGTGATTACCTCTAGACTCATCTACGGTGCTGCAAATGGCATTGTGTGCTTTTTTTCCTTGGCGAATATTCCGTCTTAGCGAGGTCCATTTTCTGCAATGTGATTCCCTGAGGGCTGAGGATTAGCTGACCTGGGCAGCCTGACCCTGCCGGCAAGCCCTCCCCAGGTGTGCCTGGGTTGAGGTCAATATAAACAGCACTCCAGGCAGCAATAGCCCCTGCAGCTGTGCCTGACTCCATATTCTCTGCCCCGTCAGCAGTCTCGGGGCTGTGCTGGTGGGAGGGTGTGAGGGTCCACGGCACTGTGGGTGGCCCGGTGTGAGTGGGGCTCTGCTGGACTTTCTGCAGGAGTTGCCAGGCTGCCACCTGTAAAGAAGAGGATGTGTCACCCGTAACTTCCCCTGGAGTATCTCTCCGGGCTGAGGTGAGTAAGGAAAAAAAGGAGTGGGGGCCGGGACAGGAGGGGTATCTCAGGCAGGGCAATGGAAAGCTTCCAGAAGAGCGCCCGTGGCCAGGACCGTCCTGGCTGACCTGCAGGCACCAAGTTGGCCTGCGTGCTGTCGCTGGTGTGGCTCCACGGCCCTTCCTCT